>NC_077232.1:227215849-227520702 GCF_027887165.1 Monodelphis domestica | reverse complement strand
GGCTTGGAGCAGATCTCTCTTCACCGCCGGCCCAGGATTCACTTCCACCAGCTGGTAAAAAATGGGGGTGATTTTTTCTTTAGGCTACAACTAGCCTCCATGTGGCAAGGGGCAGAGGATAATGGGGGGTAAGGGGGAAGAAAGAAAAAAGGAAGAAACTTTTCCAAACAGGAACTTAAAGCATGGCTATTTTAAAAGGATATTTTTAACTGTATTAATTCTTTCACTTAGCTCACCTGGGAGTCAGGGAAAATATTCAACTCCCTACAATTCTTTGGCAAACTTTGAGATTCCAAAAACCTACCCTCTCTATGGTGAGGCAGATCAGAGGCTTAGTAAATTGACAGCCAGGCCTAGAGATGGGAGATCTGTAGTTAAAATCTGGCCTCAGACACTCCTGGCTGTGTGGCCCTGGGCAGGTCATTTAATCCCCATTGCCTACCCTTTACCAATCTTCTACCTTCTAACAATAGACATCTAAATGGATAAAAAATCAAGGAACTTTAAAGAGACTGGAGGTTATATTTTTAAGGCATTTCAGACTCCATGTTTTATAAAAATCTCTGCATTCTATTACATTTTACTGATTGCATTAAGATTTAACTGTGTGATTTAAGTTCAAATTTTAAGTTCAAATATTACTACATCCAAAACTATTCTGTTACACTGAATCATTTTAATGTACTGGGTTTTAACTACTGTTAAATTCTATTGCTTTTTCCCTATAACTATATTGAACAAAAATTATTGAGTAAGTCCATATAAAAACAGCTTTTCTATTTATGACTTTGTAAATTGTCACTTAGAGGATAGATGGATTCCATCAGAACATTGCTATAAGAATCTTTGGAAAATTTAATGAGCTAAATATCTCAAATTGATTTTAAGGGTTCTTTAGACATGATTTTTAAATTTTTTCTTAACAATCTCTGGTCATTTTTGCTTGCCCCTAACACAAGGTAAGGCCCATTTTAGTAGCTGAGATGAAATACAATTATAAACTCCAACTCCTGCATTTAAAAAATGTGAATGGAAGTTGGGAAGTTAATCCCAGGGCATTGTACCCCTAGAAGCCTCCAAAAAGAAAAAGGAGCATTTCTTTTTTTTAACATTATTTTATTTGGTCATTTCCAAACATTATTCACTGGAAACAAAGATCATTTTCTTTACCTTCCCCCACCCCTCCCACCACCCTTCCCTCTCCCATAGCCGACACACGATTCCACTGGTTATCACATGTGTTCTTGTTTCTAACCCATTGCCATGTTGTTGGTATGTGCATTAGAGTGTTCATTTAGAGTCCCTCCTCAGTCCTATCACCTCCACTCCTGTAGTCAGGCAGTTGCTTTTCCTCATTGTTTTTACTCCCGCAGTTTATCCTCTGCTTGTGGATAGTATTTTTTAGATCCCTGCAGATTGTTCAGGGACATTGCATTGACACCAATGGAGAAGGCCACTACCCTCGATTGTACCACAGTGTACCAGTCTCTGTGTATAATGATTTCCTGGTTCGGCTCCTTTCACTCTGCATCACTTCTTGGAGGTTGTTCCAGTCTCCATGGAATTCCTTTACTTTATTATTCCTTTTAGCACAATAGGATTCCATCACCAACATATACCACAATTTGTTCAGCCATTCCCCAATTGATAGGCATCCCCTCATTTTCTAATTTTTGGCCAACACAAAGAGTGCAGCTATGAATATTCTTGTACATATCTTTTTCCTTATTATGTCTTTGGGGTACAAACCCAGCAGTGCTATAGCTGGATCAAAGGGCAGACGGTCTTTCATCACCCTTTGGGCATAGTTCCAAATTGCCCTCCAAAATGGATGGATCAATTCACAACTCCACCAGCAATGAATTAGTGTCCCTACTCTGCCACATCCCCTTCAGCATTCAGTACTTTCCATAGCTGTCATGTTAGCCAATCTGCTAGGTGTGAGGTGTTACCTCAGAGTTGTTTTGATTTGCATATCTCTCATTATAAGAGATGTAGAACACGTTTTCATGTGCTTATTAATAGTTTTGATTTCTTTGGCTGAGAACTGCCTGTTCATGTTCCTTGCCCATTTATCAATTGGAGAATGGCTTGATTTTTTGTACAATTGATTTAGTTCTTTGTATATTTGAGGTTTAATTAACCTTTGTCAGAGGTTTTTATGAAGATTGTTTCCCAATTTGTTGCTTCCCTTCAGATTTTAGTTACATTGGTTTTGTTTGTACAAAAACTTTTTAATTTGATGTTTTCCAGATTATTTATTTTGCATTTTGTAACTCTAAGTCTTGCTTGGTTTTGAAGTCTTTCCCTTCCCAAAGGTCTGACATGTATACTATTCTGTGTTTGCCTAATTTTCTTATAGTTTCCTTCTTTATGTTCAAGTCATTCACCCATTTTGAATTCATCTTGGCATAGGGTGTGAGGTGTTGATCTAAACCTAATTTTTCCCACACTGTCCTCCAATTTTCCCAGCAGTTTTTATGAAATAGTGGATTTTTGTCCCCAAAACTGGGATCTTTGGGTTTGTCATATACTGTCTTGTTGAGGTCACTTACCCTATGTCTATTCCACTGATCCTCCTTTCTGTCTCTTAGCCAGTACCAGATTGTTTTGGTGACTGCTGCTTTATAATATAGTCTGATATCTGGGACTGCAAGGTCCCCTTCCTTTGTATTTTTTTTTTCATTATTTCCCTGGATATCCTTGATCTTTTGTTCTTCCAAATGAACTTTGTTATGGTTTTTTCTAAATCAGTAAAAAAAAAAAATTTGGAAGTTCCATGGGTATGGCACTAAATAGATAGATGAGTTTGGGTAGGGTGGTCATTTTTATTATATTGGTTCATCCTACCCATGAGCAGTTAATGTTTTTCCAATTGTTCAATTCTAGTTTTAGTTGTGTGGAGAGTGTTTTGTAGTTGTGTTCATATAGTTCCTGTGTTTGTCTCCGGTGATAGATTCCCAAGTATTTTATTTTGTCTAAGGTGATTTTGAATGGGATTTCTCTTTCTAGTTCTTGCTGCTGAGCTGTGTTGGAATTATATAGAAATGCTGCTGACTTATGTGGGTTTATTTTGTATCCTGCAACTTTGCTAAAGTTGTTGATTGTTTCGATTAGCTTTTTGGTTGAATCTCTAGGATTCTTTAGGTAGACCATCATGTCATCTGGGAAAAGCGATAATTTGGTCTCCTCCTTGCCTATTTTAATGCCTTCAATTTCTTTTTCTTCTCTAATTGCTCCTGCTAGTGTTTCTAATACAATGTCAAATAATAAAGGTGATAATGGGCATCCTTGTTACACACTCCTGATCCTAATGGGAATGCATCTAGTTTATCCCCATTGCAGATGATATTAGTTGATGGTTTTAGATATATACTATTTATTATTTTTAGGAACGGCCCTTCTATTCCTATGCTTTCCAGTATTTTTAATAGGAATGGATGTTGTATTTTATCAAAGGCTTTTTCTGCATCTATTGAAATAATCATGTGATTTTTGTTGGTTTGCTTGTTGATGTGGTCAATTATGTGGATGGTTTTCCTAATATTGAACCAGCCCTGCATCCCTGGTATGAATCCTACTTGTTCATGATGAATGATTCTTCTGATCACTTGCTGGAGTCTTTTTGCTAGTATCCTATTTAAGATTTTTGCATCTATATTCATTAGGGAGATTGGTCTATAATTTTCTTTCTCTGTTTTTGGCCTGCCTGGCTTTGGAATTAGTACCATGTTTATGTCATAAAAGGAATTTGGTAGAAATCCCTCTTTGCTTATTATGTCAAATAGTTTGTATAGTATTGGGATTAAATGTTCTCTGAATGTTTGATAGAATTCACTGGTGAATCCATCAGGCCCTGGGGATTTTTTCTTAGGAAGTTCTTTGATGGCCTATTAGATTTCTTTTTCTGATATGGGATTATTTAAGAAATCTATTTCTTCTTCTGTTAGTCTAGGCAATTTATATTTTTGTAAATATTCATCCATAGCATTTCTTAATTATAACACTTCAGTTCACTTTACTTCTACCAGAATGATATCTAGAATTCTTGATGATGTTCTAGACCCAAAATTAGTTTTAATTTGTTTAAAAATATGTTTACCAAGGTTCAAAGATTTGCTATGTTTGTAAAAATTGTGACAAATATCCATCAGTTCATAAGCTTTTAAAAATGCCATATAGTAACTTATGTGAAATATGATAGTGGGTTTGTTTGCTATTGTAATTAACTGGACTATTGAGAAATTTGGGGATATAGATTCCTACATATTTGTACTGCTGTTCTTTATATATATATTAAAAAAAACCTGTTACCTTGTAAAATTCATTTGCTTGTACTCACAGTGGATCATGGCTAGATATGAAAAGGAAATGGATCTCATTTTTGGTGAGAAAGCCTTGTATTCTATATTTTCTTAGCTGACACAGTGTGTCAATGATTATAATCTACATTTTTATTTTTGAAACTCTTTTATTATTATATTTTATTGCATGTGCTATGTACTATTTCAGTTTTTTTTTATTTTTTCTCTCATTTTTATATTTGAAGCACATGTCACCAGTATTAAGATTTTCCCTAACTTTTTTTGATTTTGCAGTAATATAAGTTTAAAATACATTTGCTATAATGTCAATGCATGTCCCCAAAGCTTGAGACTATAAAAATGATGCCACTCATTGTTTAAAAAAATTATGGGACTCTGCTTAATGATTCTGTCTGATTCCAGGACAAGATATACATAAGAGCTATTGCACAGAGCCAATGAAGCACAAAGCTAAACCTGATTAGTGCCATAAAGAGCACACAGGATATATTAGTGTGAAGACTCAAGGTTGTGATGCTTAACACACATTAAGATGTAGGCCTTCCTTGAATCCACACTCACTCTGAAAATACTTACAGATGAGTATCCCAAACTTGGCTCCTTACCTGGCTCCTATAATCTAGTCCCTTTTCTGTCTTTCATAAGGTGACAAACTTTCTGTAGTCCTGGCTTCTGACTGGGTAAATGCATCAGTGCTTAGATCATTTTAATTGGGCCCTGATTCAAGGACCTATTATAGATTTAATTTCCCTTTACCTGGAATTTTTATACATAAAACTTTGATAGTCTGTATTTTCATCCAGAAATTATCTCCTTTTATTGGATTTTTCTGATGTCTTTTTAATTTCTCTTGCCAATTGATTCATATACCTCATAACTCAGCCATGCATCCCTAAGTGATCCTGTGTTTTTCAATCACCTTCTTCACGGGGCAATGTAAAAATATTAGTATTTTAAATTGCAAAGTTTAAATTCCTTTTGAGAAGAATTTTAGGTTAAGGAAGATGCTACCTCTCCGAATCCAGAAACTGAACTGTTTGGAGAAGACACCATGAAGATGCCTCCAGACCACAAGGTGCATGAGAAGAAATCGACATGTATTTAGGGTTAGCTGCATGAGAAGATCAAGAATGAACTTTGTGTCTGGTTGATTAAACATTTATTTGTATCTATACTTTCATGCCAAAGGGGACTTCCCCCTAACTGGCTTTTTGTCAATGCATCTAGCAATTTTTGCTTTTGTTCTTTTTTAACTCTTATCCTCAAATTATTGTAATCTTTAAATTATTGTGTTTTCATGATCCTTTTGGGGAAATTTTTCCCAATAGTATCAAACTGGGGGGATGTAAAAATGGAGATTTGGAGAAGTCCTTGGTAGTTCCCAGAATGCTCTAAAATCTCACCTGAGGTCCTCACCTGGGCTGAGAACAAAAGGGGTATTTAAACTGACTGTACCGCCTACTTGCCCCTCTCTCCCTGCTTCCTCTTCTAAGCACATGCAGCTCTCTAATAGGCAGACAAGATGTAAGTTGCACGTACTTTCTTATTTTGTATTTTCTTTATTTCTTAATCTTTAATAAACCTCATAAAATAGAATACTTTTAGTAGAGAAACTAATTTTAATTGTTACAAAAGGGGAATAAAAGAAGGGTGGGAGGACAAAAAGGAGGATGAAATGGCAAAGGTGATGGCTGGAAGCAAAATATTTGATTTCACTTTTCAATTAAGAAGCAAATTCCTGGTTATACAGATTTGTCATGTCTGAGTCATTCTTGACTTTTTCCTCTCCCTTCTTGCAACCTCCCTTATATACAATTCATTGCCAACCTTTGTAATTTTTAATTCTACAACTGACTTTGCATCTTTCCTTCTCTAATATAGCCACTCCCCTAGTTAAAGCTCTCAGTATTTCTTGCCTTGACAATTACAATAATTCTGCTTTCAGTTTTTCCAATGTCTCATTCATTTCATTCAAACACATGTCAAAATAGTCTTTGCAAAGCACAGATCTTCCTTACCATATGATTTCATGTTCAAGAATATTGAGTAGCTTTCTTTCCTTTATAATAAAATAAAAACTCCCAAGTTTGACATTTAAAGTCTTGCTCTAATCTTTGTTTCTAGACTTATGTAACACTTTTACATACCTTTGACACATTCTTCATTCCACTTAAACTGGCTTAATGGAAGGTTTCCAGGATCCATTTCTGTCCTTTCATGTTACATTTCATTCAGAGAATGGACATTTTCTCATCCTCCTCTCCTTTTCTTCTACTTCTACCACATCTCTGAATCATTGACTTATTACATGGCTCAGCTACCTTAGGGACACATCCCAGTTTTTCTGATTGAAAATGCTTTCCCTTTCTTTCAGTTATATTAATTTTACTTATTGGATTACATGTGGTTCCCTCTAATAGAATGTAAGCTTCTTGAGGCTAGATAATGATTTTTATTTTATCCTAGTATTCTGAACCCCTAGTATAGTGCTTGGTAAACAGTGAGTCTTTAACAAGTGGAATGGAATATATGTGTGATTTCTAGTACAGTTAAGTGATATCACCTGAGCCAAGCCTTAGGATGATTTTCAATTGACATCTGACATTTTATCTTAATTTTGTTTCCAAACATGTTAAAAATCCATTATGATAAAAAAATAGACTGACTTTATATAACTTTACAGGTCAAGTGAAGTGGGAATTTAAGCAATTATCTAATAAATTCACTTCATAAAACAACCCTGTTAATGAGAAAACAGCTCCTTATTTGGCTTGCATATACCAATAGAGTGAGTTCATCCAATAATCACTTTTCTCTTTCATTTCTCTGGACCAAGCACATATATACTATTCGATTATTTTTTTCAAGATGTTAAGGGATCAGTGTCCAAATGCCATTGAGCTTATAATTTTTTTCTCCTGGGATATCAATATGGAGGACAAATATAAACATATACTATGTTTATGTATCTGAATATAAATACATATATATATATACTTGCACACATTTGCAAAGAAAGTTTTAAAAATGCAGATGCTCTCATCAAAGTGTTCACATTCTATTGCAAGAGACATTATAAAAAAGCATATATAAGATGGATACAAAGTGTATATATATATATATATATATATATATATATATATTTAATGTATCTAGAGAGTGCTGCGGAAACAAGTCTAGAATCAGAAGGAGCTGAATTTGATTTCAGAAACTTACTATTTGTTTGACCTGGGGAAAGTCATTTAATCTTTTAACAGAAAAAAATCCTCACTGCCTAGCTCAGTTTTCTCACCTCTAATATGGGGATAATAATAACACCTACCACTTGAGGCTGAAATGATCAAATGACATAATAATTATAAAGTACTGAGATTATGCCTAGCATTATCTACGTGTTACCAATTATATGGAAGATGATCTTGTCAGAAAGAAAAGAGAAAGTAAAGGCTTTCTAGAGAAGGTAAAATCTGAGGACATTCTGCAAGGAAATTGGGCACCTGGGAGGCAGTGTTAATTTGGAGAGCATACAAAGAATGGGGAAAGTTGAAGAAGCAGAGATACAGGATATATGTTTTATGTGAGGAACAAGAAGGGGCAAGTGTCACCAATTCTAGATTATGTGGTAAGGAAATACAGAGAACTAGTAGAATAATAGGAAGGGGCCAGGCTACAAACTTTTTATTGCCAAATCAGGATTTTATATTTGATTCTGGACATCACAGAGTTGCACTGGGATTTATGATTAGAACTGCATTTCAGAAAAATCACCTTGACAGCAGAGTGGAGAATGGATTAGAGTGAGGGAGACTTACAGTGGAAATATCAATCAGAAAATGACATAATTATTTCCTATATAAGATTATGAGGGCCTGCAGCACAGTGCCAGCTGTGTGAGTGTAGAAAAGGGGATATATATATATACATACATATTTGTGTGTATATATATATGTATATATATATTATATATGGGATATATATATATATACACATAAATACTGGATAATGTATGGGTAGAAAGTACAAACTGGATATATGGAGTAAGTCAGGACAGAGACCCAAGAATGACATCAGGACTGCAAACTTGGATGACTAGAGAGTGGTGAGATCCTTTATGTTAATAAAAACATATTTTCTAAAAGGGAGATATTTTAGGAGAAAATAATGAGTCATTTTGTATGTGTGTATAGTTTGAGAAATCTATGAAGTAAAATATGGAAGATGTAGATTCAATGATTCAAGAACAAACCTCAGGAAAGTGGTGAGGGCTAGATATATAGATTTGGTAATCATCTGCATAGATATGATAATGGAACCCACAGGAATAGAAGAGATCACTAAATAAGATAGCATAGAGTTTTAAGGGAAGAAACACAAAGAGATTGGATAATAATAATAATAAAGAAGAAAAAAAGGTTCAGATTGAAAAGATCATTATCATGAATATCTAGAGTGAAAAGAATATCAAGAATAAGGAGGTAATTGACAGGGTCAAAGTCTTTAGAGAGGTCAAGAAAATGGAGACTGAGAAAAGACCATTATACTTGGCAATTAAGAGACCACTGGTAATTTTGTAGAGTAGTTTTAGCTGAGTCATGAGATCAGAATCCACATAGCAAAGAGTTCAGAATCAAATTAGAAAAGAGCAAAAGAAGCAGTTTTATAGATCAAGACTTTAAGCTAGGAAAGGGAGAAGAAATTTTCGACAGTATCTAGTAGAGATGGTTGAATCAAGTGAGCAGTGTCATGGAAATCTAGGAAACAGAGAGTATCCAAAAGAAGGTCATTTATCAAGAAATCTGGTCTGAGAATTTTAAAGCAGGGCTCATTTTTAATGTATTATTGACATTGTGAAACAATTGCAAGTCCTGACCATGTTCTATAAAATATGCCTGCATTTGCTACCATATAATCATTTGAAAGTATTTAGGTACTTTATATATACTTGAATTAAATTATTTTTTATCATAGAGGATAACAATTCATCTCTTTGTCATGAAAAACATTTGATTAAAGGGGAAAGGGAATAGTAATATCCTAATACACTTTAAATTTTTCCACCCTTAGAAACTCATAGTTTTCATTTTGTTTAACATTAGATATTATGTCATATTAGTGGACTTGGGCCAAGGTTTCAATATTTTGTTCTATTGGTTTAAAATAATTTAAGATAATTAAACTATTTCAATGAACTATTGAAAATTATTGACTCAAATCAATTTAAGTTCATAAAGTGCCACTATACAGATTATATTAATAAGTCTATATACAAAAAGGAACAGTAATTATTTCTTTTAAAAATTCAAAATGAAATTATATCAAATTAGAATTCCCTGAAAGGAATAATGTACTGACCTGGGAAATTTCTTTTGGTATAGATTTATTCTGAGTAGAGTCCTTTGAAAGAAAATTGACTCAGAATATGAAGTTATTGCCATGTTTTAAACCATGAAGTGATTCTATTATGTTCTCAGAAAAATTCCATTTTTTTAACTGTCAGACTCTGTAGCTTGTTCTCTTTCTTTGGATTTGTTTTCAGTTCTGCTTCTGTATATCATATTATGTTTCTATCTATTAATAAAATATTCTTTTATACCAAACTCATGCTCTTGTTAGATAATTCCTCACTCTTTTTATTCTTTGTTAAATAAAGGGAACTCCCAGGTTTGCAATGTCATTATGTATTGCAAAGGTTTTTTTTTTTTAAGATTTTGATAAGTACATGAAGTTTTAGTAGTTCCACATAAAAATCTAAACTCTGCCACCTTCATACTATTGAACAGATATAAAAAGATCAACATATTATTCTCCATATAATGTTTCAATACTATTTCTACTTAGAGAAATCGATTCTTTGCAACAATGGGGAAAAAAGACTTGATCTTGTCTTTGCCAAAATTAGGGGGCTTTGCCCTCCATCTGTGTCCTTCTGGTGCATAAATATATTAGGAAATTATTGAAAAAATCATTTTCCAGAGTTAAGAATTGAGTTATGCTCACTCTTTATATCATCAGATTAGCTTTGAGCGAAGGTCTGGGCTCCAGGAAATATAATTTGAGAAGGTAACAGAAATCTTCTTTAAAAAAAAAAACATTACAGCAGATGACAAGATGAGCTAATCCCTCCATTCTTTTGAAACCATGTCAAATTAATGACCAGATAAACAAAAATGGCTCATAAAATATTCATACAATACAATTTAGTGGAATTTAATGAGATATCTACAATTAGTGTTAGATATGGGACTGGTAAATACCTTTAGATTACAAGTGCATAGTTGATTTGTGGAGTCATAATTTTAAAAATATGTGAATTATAACTTTATCCAATTTATAGTAATCCCATTGACATTCTACTAGTCTGGCATGCAAATCCTAAATCAAACGTGACACCCATTGGCACCTTTGCTTGATGCAAGTCCCTACCAACTTTTACTGTTGGAAGATGCCATGTAGGTCCAGCCCTTCATAAATTTATTTAGGAAAATTTCAATTCATTACTCATCTTTCTTGTTGAATGTTTTGTTCATATATTGAGTATTCTTATATTTTACCTTGCATAACTCAGTTTCATCTCGTCTCATAATCTATCTTCAGAAGACCTGTTTCTTATTTATAGCAAAACAGATGAACGCTTAAAAGGACTTCTCTCTCCTGCCTTTGTTTCCCCCTCTACATTTCATTGACATACATTCCTTTCCTACTGATTTCAAGAAAAGGAACTCTTTATCTCCTATCTCAAAACTCACATTTTAACTACACTCTTAATAATTTCCACACTTTCTTTGTAAGAGAGCATAGCCATTTTTCTACAATATTCACTTTCTAATGATTCCTTCCTCCCTGTTATCAGTATGATATATTTTGTCCTACATGAAGACAAAACATACAAACTTTCTTTCAACCTTTAAGTCTGTTCCCTCTTCTAGCTATCCATTCTCTTCTTTTTTTATGGTGAACTCCATAGTTTAAGGGAGATGAGGCTAGGAATGAGGCTAGGAATTAGAAACAAAGAGGGCAAAATAATTGTGGCACCTAAAGGGAATACTAAAGTCCTTAGCTGAGATAACTATCATCAGGGTAAAAGAACAGAAGTAGCAATAGTTTCTAGAGAAGAGTTTCTATTAACAACCTTGAATACAGTAGATACAGGAGATTTACCTAAATTCAAAGCCTGGTATTCAGAACAAAATTATGTCATATTATGGAAAAATAAAGATTCACTGACACTTGATAGATGGCAGGATGATAATTAGAAGAAAGAGACTTGTAGAACTCATTTGTTACTTATCATGTGAAATTAAATATATTGTATCTTTATTTGGAAACAAAATTGTGCACAGAAAGTTTATATACTCATATGCAATCTTTTCTTCTATTTGTTGATAAAAAAGAAAAAAATCCTATTTCTCACAGTCACCACTATTTTTAAGTTTTATACCCTCTATGTGTGGATCACATCTTCTAAGGAATTTGAATTATGATTAAAGAGCTTTTATTTATACTTAGAAAGGAAGGTTCAATTTAAGAGCAAAATAGACAACAAATAAAAATAGGCTTTCTCTTTCCCTGAATAGTCTCTATTAGCTCCTAAATTTCAGTCTCAATTACTTTGAATAAAGAATGAACAATGGTAAAGTCTACCAATTTGAAGAACTCAGATGAATTAAAAGTTATATTGGAAAATATATATGCTCTTAAGCTAGGATGATGATATGAAATAATTCTCTCTACTACAAAATAAAGCAACATTTTAAAAGTACATAAGAAAGATGAGAAAAAAGTTGTATGAGGAGTGAAAAGAGGAAAAACATATTAATAAGAAGATATTGTCTCTTATTTGGACTTTAAAGAATATAATAATAATTTAAATAAGTATTAGAGGGATGAAGGAATATGTGTGGGGATTTTAGTTTATAGGAAAATAAATTAATGAAGTTGAAGATGTGAGAAAGGTAAAAAAGAAAACCAGTTTGAGTTCAGCCTATATTACTACCCCTCGAGGTGGGGGTAACAAAGGAGAGAGTTTCATGGACAGAATTCATGAGGTCCAGGAGTTTGGATGGGAAAAAATACATTATTTCATTAATATAATAATTCAATGTGGTTTAATGGTATGGATCACTACTTATTTGGGTCCTTTTAAATGGAAAAGTTCTTTCAACTCTTTGGTATATTTCTGAGAAAAGGGCCCACACAACTTAGTTACTTTTTGGATAACTTAAAGAAGTTTTCTAAAATGAATATGTTAGTTCATCATCCTACCAATAGTTCACTAAAATGTCTTTTTTTCCTGAAATCCTTCAAACATTTGTCATGTTTCTTTATTAACCATTTTTCTATGATTTGTCTTTCTAGCTAATTTATTTTCTTACTAGGGATTTATATTCTTTTTTAAGGTTACTAATGATAACTTGGCTTCCTTTCTTTGAGAATAACCTGCTAATTGACCTTTGACTCTTTCTCAATTGGGAAATGACCCTTATAACTATACGTTTAAACCATTCCTTATATATTTTGAAAACTGTATCATATCAAAGAAAAGTACTGCAGAATTTTCCTCTCTCCAGTTAACTGTCTCATTTCTGATCTTGGAAAGGATTGGATTTAATTGTTCAAAGTCTTCTAAAAATTGAGGTGATCAAAATTTCTAGTTTATTTGGAACTCTATCCATTTTCTTTGGAAAATGTTTTTCTCCATACATGAAAAGTATCAAAATGAAAACACCTCAACAAAGGGTATCTTTAGCTAATGAGAGTCAACAGAAAAGCCATTATTCTACTAAAAAGGAATCAAATCATAATTATCAATATCAACAGCAAAGCATACAAAAACATTTTAGAATATCTTTACTAAAGTGTGGTAGGAGTCATGAAGTTTAAACCAGCCAATCTTCCATTTAAAAGCACCGAAATAAATTGTGAGTTTGATCTTATCCATTCATACCATTAAATTCTCTTGCATTATTGTATTAATGCAGTATAAATATAACAAAGAAATTCAATATCCTTTATAAACCTTTTATATAATTTTTAGAATTGTTTTATGTCACTGCAAGAGATTTCCCTATCCATTCGTATTCTTAGAGTCTAAAAATGTTTAACCAATTTAAATTCCTTGCTATCACCTGGCCTGTTATCAAACTTTGAAATAGCCTACCATAGTATTGTTATATAAGGAAAGTGAAATTTCTCCTCAGTCTAATCAAGGTTATTAAGTACATAAGATGATGAAATGAAAAGATACATTCTAAAGTCTTAATCTTATTCTGATATTTAAAGGCAAATTTGTATCAAAATTTAACTATTAGAAAGCAAGGTACAGCAAAGTAAAAAAAATAAAATGACTCAAATAAAATAATTTATTTCATTTCACAAAATTGGATTTTCTTTTCTTCTTCTCTTAAATGCATTTTGGTTATAAAACATCTTCGAGTATGAAAAAGATTCCTTTTTAAAGACCACAGGTAAAATGGCTATGATGCCAACCCTGAGTTTAATCAGATGTGTAAAAGTCTAAAATTGTAAAGAGGCAAATGTGACAGAAATATTTATATTTAATTGTTTAAACTTATTTCTAGGTTTCTCTCTGATCTTTTTGCAAATACTTCACATCTCCTAATTCAGCTCTACTAGCTTTGTTTTCTCTGCATTATTCTCCAAACAAGCAATATTCCTTGCAAATTTTAGACTCAATTACTGTGAATAAAGAATGAACAATTTCCTCTTATTATCTGAAGAAACTTCCAATCCTCAGTGTGCAGTACTAGAATAAATCTAAGTGTGATAAAAGAATGGTTCAACCAAGATAGACTGACTTCTTGCTTCTACTATACATATATCTGTTTTGTAACAAATGACCTATTCCTTCACCAACTGACTTCTTTTCAAATTTAATTTCTTTTCTTTTTTCCTCCCTTCAACTTATTTGAATTTAGTTGCCTTTACTTTGCCATTTTCTCTTTGCTGTTTATTTACTGTGACAGGAGTCTTACAGATAAAAAGAGTAATGGAAAACATGGATTTAAACCTTGACTCTACCACTTTCTTCCTATGTGACCCTGGGCAAATAGTCTAACCTTTCTGAGCCTCATTATCTATAAAATAAGATGGCTGCACTAAAAGAACTCTGAAGTGCTTTTAGGTAATAAGTCTTTACATCAATGACCATTCAATTATATGATTTACAAAATGATGTGTGGATGTTCTTATTCTTAAATTAGGGAGAAATTGTTTTGGTTGACAACCCCAAATGTCATGAGGGGAGTAAAGTAGTTCATGTGACCCTGGTGACATTGGCCTACTGCTCCTATAGACTGAGGTCTACATCTGGAAAAAAAAATGAGTTTTATCTAAATTACTATACCTACCTCTTTTTTAATCTCTATCAATCTTTCCATCTCTGCAATGGAATAGCTGGAAAAGAGGTCTAATTCTTTCATTCTCTTAGCACTTCTTGAATCTTTCTTTTCTTCTGAAAAGCCTTCTTTGTATTCTTCTATTTGTGTACATATTTTTTATTAAATTATAAGCAATGAGAGGATAGGAATTGAGGGTAATGTTATATTAAGAAAAGAGTACAAATAGATGTACTTTTCAAATATCACATTTATACCCAAGAAGTGCTGAAGTAGACAAATAATAGCTTTAGCTAATTCCTATAGTGTTACAGCAGGGAAGAATCTAAGCATATGGATCCTTATTGTTGCCACAGGGGTGGTCCATCTTAAGACTCTGCAACTAGCAATGTTCTAGTATGCCCACAATAAGATCACATTTCACTGTTAATCTTCTAGTTGTCTACTATCAGCTCTTATTCAATCCCTACATACTGCCATGAGCTGAATTCCAACATTGCCCCTTTGATTCAGTCAAATCTTTGTTGATCTTGTTGATCCTTCAGAAAGAGAAGTTGTTTTTTCCCTCAACATCCAAGGATATTATATTCTCAAGTACACAAAGGTCAACTGACTCCATCAATCAGAATCCACTTCCTCCTGTATTCCTCTTTAAAGGAAGATATTTCCCAAGATACATTATCAAGAAATTATTTCTAATGACATGAAAAAAATTTTGATGAAAATTCTTATCAGCCTAAAAGCATGGATTTATATTTCTAAGAAAGATATATTTTATTGTGATAAGCACAAATGAAAAAGATTAACTCTACTCTAGCATGCAATTTACAGATATGAATGCACAAACAATAAATTACTTTTAACAGAAGTAAAGGGAAAATGATTACCTAATAATCAATAAAATCTTTAAAATTTCTAAAAAACAAGAAGGGAGTAAATAGAAAATGAATACAGAATATAATATACAGACTATTGATTCTTCTGTGGTTTTCAATTGCTGTGATTTGTTAAGGTAAATGAGTGAAGGTAGGTTGGCCATATTCATGAATGGAAATTTTTTTTTGCTCTGAATTCTGGCTGGACACCTGACTAAAATATGTCATTTTTTTCACCCTAGAGGATATTAGGTTAACAGCCCCAGAGAATGTGATTTCCTTATTCAAAGGAAATTTATCAAAAATGTACTAAATCATATGTGCAAATAGAAACTTTTGTTACATAAGTACAGAACATAGTATAGTCCTTATGTAGAAATCTACATTTTTTTTTTCACATCATCTGCTCATCTTAGCAGTTTCATACAACTTTGGATATCTATTCAGGGAATCGTAGAATGTTTTCAGTTGGAAAGGATTTCAGATTATCAAGCTTCCTCCAACACAGTGTCAATATAATATAAATTAACCCTCATCCCAAGTGGTCTCCATGTGAAGACATTTCTTTTAATCATATAAATTTTATATCGTATTATTTTTCTTGCCTTGTTTTATTTGGGTTCCTTCCGTCAGGAATTTTTATTTGGATGAGTCCTACTTCCTCATTGTTATGCAGCAGTAATCATGGTTCTCAAAATTCCTGTTAGCAGACCACAATCTCTGGCAGATGCTACTGAGCTGGAAAGCCTGAGTACAGGCCTGGTGTAGGAATATATTCTACTTTCTGTATATACTTATTAAAGAGCCCCAAAATGATTTATCCAGCAAATTATTGCATTCTTTCTGAGTTCGATTGACCCCCAAATTCAATGGGGTTCTGACTTTATGATATTCTAAATATATATTATTTTAGCCTATATAACACCCTGTCAGGAAGTTGTGTCTTATAGATGCATACATTGAATTTCTTAGAACGCTGACATTTAGTGAACTGAAGCTACAATAAATTACTTTTTCTGTCTCAGAGACTTGATTATGCCTCCCTATGGGCCTAACTTTCGACCAGGAACTATTAAGAAACTGGTTGAAAGAAAAATAGTTTTTCTGTGTAATTTACAACTCTTCAAATGGAAAGCAGAAAATTAAAGTAAAATGCAAAATCACTTTCTTTCCATTCCTCAAAACATCTTCAAAAACACATTTAAAATGTAATGTGAAAATGGTGAATTTAGAATCCTGCTCTTTATGGACCATTTTGAAAAGCTCAAGGGATCTTAGGAATAGGCTGCGAGTAGTCTCACTTAAGAACTTCAGAAGGTCAAATGTATTTCCTTAAAATGAAAAGAAAAAACCCAACCAATCACTATAGATTTCTTGAACAAGAGTTTTCAAATGGAACTTGGACTTAATTCTTTCTTAACTGCTACCTTCAAATAATCTACATATTTCCCAACAGTCTATCAAGGTAGTTAACTTACCAATTATAAATCTGGTGATATGCTAGTATGCTTTGGAGGGGCATCCTGTAGAAATGCAAAATTAGAACATTCAAATACCATGGAAAAGAGTTTTAATATTATGCTTGCATCCTTTTTTTCAAGATGCATGAATTTTAAAATATTCTTACATTTGTAATAGTATTATTCATAATAGGGGCACATTTGGAGGGGGAAACATGTTGCATAGCATATGTTGTGTTGGATTACTGCCACCACTAGAGTGGCTGTGGGGGTCTCCGTCTTTGGCTTCATACATAACACACCCAGTACATGGCGAGTTCCCAACACAACACATACACCCCGTTGTGTCTTACTGCTTAATTATGGCTCATATTCCCAACATATGTTACATATTGTCAACAGAAGAAAAAAAATCATACTTAGATTTGAGTTGAATTTAGTGTCTTTAAAATATTCAAATATGTTGTTTTACAATAACATATGGTCATGGAAAATGTTTTTCTTTCCCCCCTCCAACAGTAAGTCTCTTTTAGGATGAATTATGTATCCTATGAATAATTAAATGGAATTTCTCATTCTGAAAAAAATTATTTGTACTTTTGCTTGAATTTTTGTATTAGTGCTCTCATATGTTCGAAAATTTAAAAATGTCTCTGATGAGATCCAATGAAATCTGTTAAATTTTATTTTATTAAGTTAATAATAAACATCCAAAAATAACTTATCTATTCTGTGTCATGCACTGTGCCAGGTTCTTGAGAATATAAAAATGAGAGATTCCAATAATTTCATAATTGAGAGGAACTGAGCCAGGCTTTATCCCTAATACATAATGCTAAATTGCCCTATTAAACATAAGCTCTTGGATAGGAATTATTAATTGATGTGTGCTTTTAAAGCATCAATGAAAGCACAGACATTCACAATTAATTGAGGAGAAATTTACAGAAATTACAGCTATGACCCTATTTGCAAATCCTTACAACAAAATGGTCTGAGGGGAAATCAAGTATAGTTGGAGTTGTAAGTATTAAGATCTAGAAAAAACAGGTTAGCTTCTCTGGATTTCAGTTTCCTTATCTACTAAATGTGATGATCTGGGGTTGCATGGCCTCATCACTTCAACCTTCAACTATTATAATATCTTTCTGGTTAGTCTCCTTCTCTCAAATCTCTGCCCACTGGAGTCCATCCATTTTTCAGAAAGTAAAGTGATCTTCCCAAAACAGAAGTTTAATAATTTCCTCACTAAAATTCAATGGCAACCCATTATTCTCTAGGATCAAACAAAATGTTTTATTTAGTTTTATAGACTTTCATAATCTTTACCGTTTCCAACCTTGTCAGTCTTCTTATTCTTTATGTTTCTTTATGGACTCCTTTAATTTATTGAAACAGATATTCTTGCTGTTGCTCAAATAAGACACTCCATCTCTAGACTTAGGGCATTTTTAATATTGGTCCCCTATACGTGGAAATGTTTCCCTCTTCATCTCTGACTCCTGGCTTCTCTGACTTTCTTTAAGGATCTGTCAAAATTCTATCTCCTGCAATGTCTTTCCCTCTCTCCCTTAATCATAATGCTCTCTCTCTGAGATTACCTGCAATTTAATTTCATATTATTATATCTTTTTTGTACAGAATGTTTGCCTGTTGTCTTCACATGGTGACTGGCAGAGAAAAACCTTAATAAAGGGTTGCTGACTAACTCTGAAACCATGTTTTAATTGACCTAGAAAGCAAAAGGGTGAAAAAAAGTTGAATTTAGGAGTTGGAAACAATAATCCATGGGGGGTGGGAGAATAGGATGAAGGAAGGATGAAGAGAGACTCAAGAAAAATTAGACATAACTATTGATCTCTCCTCTCTGAGGCCCCCAAAAGCAGGAGTAATGGTTTTCTGGATGTAAAAAGGAAATGTTCTTTCTAGCCAACCCAGATATTTAAATGATATTAAACATTTCAAAAAGTATTTTCATAAATATTATTTCATTTCATTCTCACAGCAAAATTCAGGGTTCTTGACAGATCCAAGAGAGCTGAAAGTACTTGTCCAAGGTAACACATTCTGTGAGTTAGTAGAAGGTCCAATGTGAAAATGATTATCTGCTGAGTCCCTCTTTCATGTTGTTTCCCCTGAACCATTATGCCCTTCATTTAGACTTAGTTCTCCCTCCATTTCTGCCAAATATGACATTAGAAATATATTAGTAAAAGAGTAAAATAATGATTAAAAAAAGATAGACAAGGATATAAAAAAGAACATCAATTTCCAATGTACATACATTTCTTACAGACAGGTTATTTTTGTTTCAAATTTAATCCTGTGTGTTTAAATTGAACTGTCACTTTATATCACTGTAGGCATAATCCCAGGACTGGAAAAGACCTTGTGAGGTCATCTTGTCCTTCCCCCTGCCTTCATTTCATCTGCCCTGTAAAAGATTAAGTTTGAAATGAAAATGTACTTCTCATTTTATCTTTCGACAATTTTTGCTGTCCCCCATCCATCTCTAGTTATTTCTTTTACATATCATTTTACAAAAATGATTAGCTGTATAAGTTATATCCTTTGTGATATTGTAATGCCTGGGAGAGTTAAAATCCAGACTGCAAATGCCTGACATTTAGTGCATGAATTGAACACCAAGAAGAATAGATCCTACAAAGTTTTACTATAGTTTGATATTTTAAGTAGCAAACAAGGTGTAGACACTTATAAACTCTGTATTATTTGCTCATTAATATATTTTTGAAAATGAATTACAATGTTAATAAAATTAAGAGACTAAATTTGCTGATGCATCCTGATTTTAAATGTGATTAGAATCATGTATCCTATTAAAATAGAACAATATCTCATCAAACTGATCATTAAATGTACATTGCCCTTTGTGTTGCTAAAAAGGTGAAAAGAGGACAAAATTATCATAGCTTCAACAAGAAAATAATCATGTACTACATATAAAAATATCCAATTTTCCATAATCAAATGTGGATTATAAGATAAACTTGATGCAATTCTTACAACACTCTTCCCCCTTACTCTGAATCACTCTTCCCAAGGCAATCCTTTCCCTGGAAGACAGTTCCACTACAGAAGGGTTAATCCTATGACAAGGCAAGTAGTAAAAAAACAGTGACAGAGGAAGGATGCAAAAAAGAATGTGCTGAGTCCATGAAAGGTCCCACGTTCATTTGTCAGAAAGGAATGTAGTAGAAAAACTGGAGGAAAATGCAAGTGCCCTTCATGCATTGAGAACAACAGGATATGGGCACTAATGCTTGAAAAATTATAGTGCTTGTGCATTTACAGGTCTTGAACAATGAATGCTTAGCCAATAATTGCTGTATTTTTCAACTATTGAAGCCCTGAGGATGAACAATAGGTCGCATCATAAAGATGTTAAAACAGTCCATTACCACATGGCTTCTGCTGACCCTGCTACTTGTACTAACAGGATAGCTTTTAAATGTTGTACAATACCCTACTTCTCTAAAGAATGAATGGAATGTGTACAAAATTTCCAAAATATCTGAAAGAGGCACTACTTAAGGAAATGCAGCATCTACAAAATGGTAATTGGTATCATCAGTGTATGTAATAAAATACAAGCATAAAAACAAAAAAAATCTCAGAATGGTTGTTTGGCTCCCTATACATCAAACCTTGGGAAGTGATTTTTCAAAATAATTTAGACAATTGCATTCAGTTGCCTAGTAAGAAATGTACATATAATATATATTGCATTATAATAATAATATGGATACATATGTGTACACAAAAATATGTGGGTAAAAATAATATATATATAATATAAATATACTATATATATGTACAAATTAAAGCACAAGTTGGGGGGGCAGGACTTGTGTACAGCAGTGGTATCAAGTTGAAATGGGACCATTAAACTCTAGATGACATACTGCAAGGGACATACTGATTTAGAAAACCACATATGAATATTATCTTTGTTTTATTATAGTTTTATTTATTATGTTAAAACTTTCCCAATTACATTTTAATCCAGTTTTGGTCTCACCTGGGAGTATATTGAACCAAATGTGGCTCACAGTCCTAGGTTCCAGTACCTCTGATGTAAGGAACTCTTAGCAAGGAAATACCTTTTGTCAATAAAGCTTGGCAGCTTTTGTACAATTTAAGGCTTTAGAGAATTGTGCCCGGGGGCACAGCAAGGCTAAATACCTTCCCAGGGATCTTGACAGACAGCTTTCTTCCTAATTAGTTGTTTTTTATATTATGTCTCCCATGTGAGGCAACTAGGTGGTACAATAGATCAGTGAGACTGAAGTTAGAAGATATGAGGTCAAATCAGGTAGCAGATAATAGCTATGTGACCCATGGATGTAGATTAAATTTTGCAATTTTCATAACAAATGAACATTCTTCATTAACTCATGTCCTTCTTCTCTGACTCAAATTCAAAGTCCAGCTTTAACCTCACATTCCAATATGACGGTGGGGTAATAGTGATCAAAGATTCCACATTAGCATCCCTTGTAAAGCTCAGAAATGCTGGAATAAACTCTATTGCTGTAACTAATACCTGAGACTTGAAATAATTTTGTGTAAGTCAGTTTACCCACCAAGACCTAATCTCCTGTCTCCAGTGATTGGTTGGCTTGCTCCATTTCCATTTTTCTATATATTATTATTTTTAATCAAGTTTACTCCACCCCAGATTATTTTTTGAGACTTGATCTTCCTAGCTCGCCTAGTCTACAAGTACAATGGCCACCAGAGTCCCTAATACCACTGACGAGCACTGTAGCAGCTTTGACTAATTATAATTTACCCCTACTTGTATATCCTATCCACCACCCCACCTGCTCTTTCGAGTGTACCATATTGGGGCTCTACTTAGTGTGCACAGCTACCTTGGATAGCTCATTACAGCTTGGAATTACTGGGGTCAAGCAGTCTATCAGCTTCAACCTTCCCAGGAGCTGGGACTGCAGATGTACTACAATGGCTAGCCATCACCCACTTTCCTATCCTAGAGTAATAGAAAGACGTCTCCATTTTAAAGATGATGAAACTGAAGCCTACATACGTTACCTGATAATACTCAATCTGGACCATCACAGTGACCAATAAAGGCAATCATATCAAACCAGTTATAATATGTGTTGCCTGTATTGGCAAGCACAGGGGATAGTAAAAAGAAAGATGCAACCTCTGAGAAACAATTGTGTAAAACCTGCTAAGTGTGAACCAGTTTAATCAAATGCTCCTCTCGAGTGCTACATATCCAGTGTACTTGTCAAGGTCTATAAAGGCATTCTCTTTGTTGTTAGTGTTTTCATGACAACAAGAAATTCATGGGAGCACACAAATGCATCATATGTCTAGATGAATTTAAAGCCTCTGTAATAAAAAGAAGGGCAGTCATGGTGGCATTTTAGATTTGTTCATTTGGGCTTTAAGGTCCCAAGATGCTTCCTGCTCCTGCAACTTAATGAAGTTGACATTTGCCTCAGAGAGCACAGAGGGAAAAGTGGTGGAGAATAGAGTTAGTATTAGGGAAAGAAGCCAAGAACAGCTCCTGATCATTGAGGCGCTGATTTACTCTGCCCTGAAGAAACTGCCCATCACTTCTGAATCCAACAGAAGGTGTTTCCTTCAATGGCAAATATTAAAAGAGTTACAGAGGTTTCCAAGAAAATGTCAGTAGCTGAGCACTACTTGCCAATGCTGATACGGCAGCTGGCCTTTGGGAAAGACAGGAAATGGAAAGTACACAGTCCCCCGTTTTAAAGGTAGGTACCACCATATTTAAGTGCCAGAGTCCACTGATGTTTCTGGAAAATATGGCGTGGTCAAATAGATATTCACGTGGTTCACAGTAGAGAAGGTGGGGCATCTGTGCCTTTGATTTGACCTGCACCAAATCAGCTAGTAGTGTAATGAACCAAATCACAGGATACTAGTTTAGCATCTTAGAAATCTGCTAATTCGTTCGACTGCAAAATTTCCACAGAGTTATTTACATCTCACTAACCACTAGGTTCACACCTGGGGTTGGCAACACCTGGCAGTGTTCTTAATGAGTTCACTACTGTTTCCATGGAAAGTGCTGACATCAATAATTATAATGTTACATTTATTGCAGGAAAAGTACAAACATAACTGGAGTGGATTAATAAAGGTCACTGAAATCCGAAACTCCTTTTGGTGCTAATGTAGCTTGCCGGCATTGGCTACTGAGGTTGAAGGAGGACGGCTGGGATGGTGGAGGGAGGAGCAGGAGCCCCTGTGATTGCTGGCTCTTTCATGAAGTTGCCTAACTACATAAAGGCATCTGCCCTGGAAACTGGAAATTGAAATGTTTCCCTTTTGACATTTGAAAAATGGTACCTGGCTTAGCATCACATCTAATTAGTCTCTCACTAAATACTACTGATTCTTCCTTTATGATATTAGATCACAGAATTAAAACTGGAGATGAACTTGGGGGCACTGAATCGAAATCCGTCATTTTACTGGTTAAAAAGATGGAATCAATGTGAGGGTAAAGGACTTGCTAATAGTCACATTGCTAGGAAATGTCTGAAGCAGGATTCCAATTCAGTGCCACACTTCCAAATCCAGTCTGTTATCCACTCTACTGTCTGACTGCCTCAGGTTTGGTCTTGCATTGCTCTATTCATGAGTTACTAGGTGGCTCAGTGGTGGAATACTCAGTGGGCCTGGACTTAGGAAGACACATTTTCCTGAGTTCAAATCTATGTACAGACACTTACTAACTGCCCCTGGGCAAGTCACTTCTTCTTTTCCCATAGTCACCTCATTTGTAAAATGAGGTAGGGAAGGAAATGGCAAATCACTCCCATATCTCTGCCAAGAAAACCCCAAGTTGGGTCATGATGAGTTAGACATGTCTGAAAAAGACTGTACAGCAATAACTCTTGATCCAGAAGTTTAGTCTATAGTCTAGTCAAATGAAAGATATATTGTAGCATTCATTCATTCTCTAAGCACTTATTAAGTGTCTAATGTGTATTAATCACCAAGGATTCATGGGGAAAAAAACCTAACATAGTCTCCCTTTAAGAAAAAATACATTCTACTGGGGAGGAAATACACATACACTATGATAAATAAATATAAAATATATTCAGTGTAAGGGAGAGACACTTGCACTCGACAGGGGCATTGGCAAACGATGTGGCATATAAGATGAACTTTGGAAAAGTTAAGTTCCAAGAAATTGAGGTAGGAAAGATGTATTTTCCAGGCACATGGCACAGACTCTGCAAAATCATAGACACAGACTGAAATCACAAGCAGGATACTTTGAGCCACTTCCTAGATAAACTGTTCAAGGCCTGTCCCACCTTGTGCATATCTGAAAGCAGAGTAGGAAAGTTTTCTGGAAAGGCTAATTCATACAAATGAGAAAATAGATAATCAGATTGGTCAAATGACTTGTTTAAGATCACATAGTTAGCACAAAGTATCAGAGCTGGGACTCAAATTGAGGGCCTCTGACCCTAATTACCATCTTCTTTCCAGTACTCCATTTCATTTTGCAGAAGTAATCGATCAAACTCTAAAAGCCCATCACATTAAGTGTTACCATGCATGGTACTAGGACACTATCCTAAGAAGTATGAGACAGAGGATGCTACTGTGAAAAAAGCTTTCAGTCTATCATAGGAGAAAGGACAGTCATCTATATAAGTATATCTTGCAATATAAGGTAGCACCTGATAAGCTTTAATGTGAGTGCAACAGAGAAATAAGGAAATGGGGATTGAGAGGAGGCAAAAGACATTATAATTATTATTTAGCACCAGACAATAAAGGATAAAATACAAAGGATTTATATGGAAAAAAGTACTTATAGCACTAATATTTTTCTAGTGGCAAAGTACTGGAAACCAGGAGGGTGCCCATCAATTAGGGAATAGATGAACAAATTGTGGTATACAAATGCAATGAAGGTGACAAAACGGATGCTTTAAAGAAAGCAGGGAATATAGGTGTGAAATGATATCAAGTGAAGAAGAACCAGGACAAAAGCTAAAAATAACAAAATGTTGTAAAAACAAACTACTTTGCAGGGCTTGAGAACTCTGATTGGTTCCATGACCAATCATATTCCATTAATGAAGAATCCTGCCATCTACTTCCAGAAAGAGAGAATCTTAATAATGATTAAAATAATATAATAATTATAATAATAATATAAACAGTTTGCATGTTTCAAAGTGGATAGGCAAATGCTGGTATGCATTCATTTCTTATTTCCTCTTCTGAAAATCTTTAATTTCCTTCAAGACTCAGTCACCATCTTCTAGATGACACATATTCAGATCACCACAGGTGTTGGTGCTTCCCTTTCAAATTACATTGTATACAGTGTTCCTCAAGTCTTAGTGCTCTTTTTCATCTATGAGAGCTGAAAGTTGTTAGGCATTAAGTCTCTGGGAACATTCTTGTATGGATGGTCAATGACCGCCTACATACGTGTTTTCTTCCCTGTTGGAGCAGTATGTTCTCTGATCATTTTTAGTCTTTGTATCTCTGGCACCTAGATCCACCTGAGAGATCAGAGACCCTTAATAAACAAATGCTTAATGACTAGATAATTAATACTAGCATAGATTTATATGGAGAATGTAATATGGGGAGTAGGATATTGATAAAAATAACCTGGATTCCACTTCAGGCACTTTTTAGTTGTTATTTTTGGACCTCTCACCAGGATTGGGTCTCTCAGTAGGAATCCAAGGAGCTGCTGCCTCTAATTGACTTCAAGGATTGAATCATTCAAACATTCACTCAGCAAGAATTAAGTGGCTATTGTGGGTGCACCATTTCTAATACCAGCCCAAAGTAGGAAGGGTAAATCTTGTCATTAGAAAGAATATAAACTACTGGAATATCTACCACCTGTTTCACAAGTTACTAATCATGTATCTGTTTTCACTTATACAATAATCAAATCTGGGACTTAAAAGTTTTATTTGAGTTACCAGTTCATTCAGCTGAAATAATTGAAGCAATGGGTGCGGGTGGACTCAGGAGTGAACAACTAAAATCAAAACTAATCTTTCCTGAGTTCTCATTGTGTTTAAGACATTGATCCCAGAACACCACAATTTTCCAATTTTAACACGAATAGAAAAATCATAAAGACCCTGACAGCTGTGAAAGAAGTATCATTCGGTAAACTAATTTCCATCAAGCCTATTCTCCTTGATTTTTGTTAGGCTGTAGCAAAGAATATTTATGTTCATGGCTAAGGGGGAGATAGCATCAACACATTTAGAAATATCTGGCTTATTGGCTACAGTCAACAATGATTACTTCATAAATTATTAAAACTTATCTTTAGTATTAAAAAAGTTAAAATTTTATAGTGAGATCATAATTTAATCAGTCGTTTCCTACTTTTGTCTCTAAAAATGCTCTATGGGATGGGGTATACATGCACAAGTTAAAATGAATAAAAAGTAATTTTGAGATACTCAAAGTGGCAGGATATTGGGACATAGAAACCAAAGAGAATCGATAATTTAGATGATAAAATTAATGGTCAGGGATTGTTTTTATATTCTATATTGTGTGAATTGCTACCACTAAATAAATATCATTAGCTATAATAATCCAACAATTTCTGCAAACTACTTCAAGACTTACATATTTTGTCATAATTGGTTTATAGAATGTACATACCATCTTAATTCACTCTTTTAATAATTTTTTCAAACCATTATAGAATAACCATAACCACTATGCATGAATTTTTAACAAGATATCTATAGTCATCTATTTATCATTTATAACATGGATGGCAAAAGCATTATAAAACATTTATTAAGCATTTATAAATAATTTTATGATACTACTAGCATGTGTTATAAATATATTATTAATTCTTTCTAAATTATTGATACAAAATAGCTGAAACTGAATATAAGAGTAACTTTTATTATGTAAATGACATTTCATCACCCTTGAATTCTCCAAATGAGGCCAACCACATGTACAGTAGTTGAAGTCATAGACCTGCTGTAGTAGAATTGTGTTATGTTAGAAAAGATTTGGGGAACATCACAGAAATTTTAGCTACAAAAAAGTCTGGAATATTTAATATGGATTTCAGCAAAATATGGATAGATACACACATATTTATATACATAGATTGAGATACAGATATTTATATTTATAGATCTATCTATCTATCTCTAAAGACTTTCCCCCCAAAGACTGTTACTAAAAAGAAATAGCTACATTATGATTAATAAAAACTGGTGTCAGTATCAGAGTTTCATTTCTTCCTCTGAACTTCTTGGTGATCTAGCCAATTCTCTAAATCCATAAATTGTAAAGTAGTTGTTGATCTATATTTCCTCACTAAAAATTCCATATACAAATAAAATCATAGTTATGGCCTCAAATAAGTTATTAATAGGTCAGGGTATTTCAAAATTGGTAAAGCTATCAGATGAATAAGTGTCACCAAATGCAACACAAATGCAGTTTATTAAGATATTAGGATGTTTATATGCATTTGTTTCATGTGTAACTTTTATCTGCCATGTAAAATATTTATGACTGTAAGCATGCTCATTCATTCAAGCAATTACAATACCAGGCATGAGAAAGATAGCTGGATTTAAGATGGGTTCTAGTTCTAGTCCTGCAATCGATTTGACCTTGGGCATGTTAGTTTCCTTTAGGCTTTATTTTCCATTAACATAAAATGAAGGTGTTCTAGACTGAGTTTGCCTCAACCCTGTCCCCTCATAGTTAATGTTTGGAATTGTAATGAAATGAGGCACTCATAGGTTATTCAATAGTTAATAAAAGGAGCTATATTTTGCCATAGTGGAAGGATATTCAACACAGAAATAGAGCTGATTCAGCTGAGTGAAGCTTCGTTGCCTGAGTTGTCTATGATGGTCTACCAGTCAAGCATCAAAGAGTACTTGGAGTTCCTTTTGAATTTTCTACTTGGGCAACTATGAAATTTTATTAACAGATAGAATATTTAGTCCCCAGAGCAAATCAAGTCTAGAGGATAGTCTTAATAACCTTTTAGGAAAAGAAATAGCTTTTCTTTCATATGAGTAGAAGTTAGTTGGTATCTTTCACAAAAGAGGGGTTCCCCCCCAAGATGTCTACCAAAATCCATCTAATATATATGATCCAATTAATACAATAAAGTTGTCATTGTAAATATTTGCATTATATATCTGAGTATATGTGTGAATATATATCTATATTGTGTATAAGTGTGCATTTGTAAATGGATACATAAGTTATGTATATATGTGTGTATATATATCAAGAGAGAAAGAGAGAAAAAGAGAGAAATGAAACAGAGTTGAGAGAGAAAAGGGGCCAGAGGAAGAGAGAGAGGGAGAAAGAGACAAAGGGGTGGGTACTGGAAAGAGATAGACAGATTGCATTGTTTTAATTGATAGTCAGATATTACTTTGAACCCTCAAGGAACTCAGTGAATATTTCTTCACCAAATGGGAATAGGGCACATCTATAAAAATTCTATGATCAAATCTTAAACCTATAATATTAATAACTTCAAGTTAGCATCTGTTGGATTATCAGGATTTTTTAAATCTCTAAACTCCAGTTTAGGGTGAAAAATAGTCTACAAAAACCTGCAGTTGAGGGGACAGCTAGTTGGTTCAGTGGATTGAGTCAGATCCAGAGACAGGAGGTCCTGGGTTCAAATCTTACCTCAGAAAATTCCTAGCTTTCTGACCTTGGCCATTTAAACCCCTTGCCTAGCCCTATTTACTCTTCTTCCTTTCTGAAAAGGAAGGTAAGGGTTTTGGGGGAAAGGACATCTACAGTTGAAATTGATGACCATTCTTCAAAGTAAAAATTAGAATTTATTTATAAAATATGAGTTATGATATTGTCCTACCTTTGTTAAGAGGACATTTAATTGGAGATGGCAGACAGGAACAAGTATTTTTATGCCTATGATGTGCCAGGCACAATACCAAGCACTTTACAAATACTTTCTTTTTGATTCTCACAATAAACCTATGAGGTAACCTTTTTTCAGTTGAGGAAACCAAAGGGAAGTAGAGAAGCGACTTGGTCAGAGACACATAGCAAGTAAATTTCTGAGACTTGTCCAGATGTATTAATTTTCTTTACATGTTTAAAATATTGTATGTTTATTTCTGTGTCGATTCAGAATATCATTTCTATTGCATGTGTATAGAAATTTTACTACATTTAGTTCAGTAGTACAAAAAGAATATAGATTTGTGTAAGTTGGCATGTAGTAAGCAGTTCATAAATGCATGTTGATCAACTAAGGCAACTTCTGTTCCACCCAAACTCATGCTATCCCAAAATTGACATCCTACTTGGTCATTAGGAGACACAAAATATTATGCACAGATTTGAGAGAGTCTGATAAGTCTTCTTCTGGCAAGTGTAAAGGGTCACCTGTGTCTCAAAAAGATTAGGGTCATGTGGTACCCACAAATAACCTGCAACAGATGACCAATCAAGAACTTCCAAATACCACTAGTAAAAGGGATGCCATAATCAAAGAGAAGGGGTTTGTAAAAGAAGGTGGACTGGTCATGTGATGAGAACAAAGAATAATGGAAAGAAAATCTGCCTGCTTCAGTGGGAGTTAATGGTATAAAATCCAATAAGGAAATATATTCATGGCCAAATGTATCAAAGCACTGGATCAAAAAATCCTGGTTCAGTTAAGTACTTTGGTAACAAATATTTGTCATGAATTTATGGAAAATGAAAACCATGAAGAGAGATGAAATTTATGTCCCATAATCTATTAATAAAAACATATTAACCTCTCTGTCCCATGAAATGAATACATTTCTCATATAGTCACACAATGAAGGTTAATGTTTATGTCTAATATCAAGAGCTGTCTTGAAATGAGCCAAGTAGGTGCAAAAGTAAAGGCAGCACTATTCATAAATAATATGACAGGGGGCCAATAATGCTAATTAATTTGAGTAAGAATGTAGCCAGATTATGCATACAGTAGACTTAAATCTTTTCAAGGATAACAAATAGATGGCAAAGGTCATCTAATCAATGCAGATAAATAATGAAAGTCTTTAGAAAAAGCTAAAATATGACAAGTGAGTGGGTGGGCCTGTCATTCAATATGGGGAATTTAAATATTGAAAAGTCAATTGTTTGGACATTAAGCGTGAATGATTTGAAGGATGAAATATACAGATGAAAGGAAATCTATGTCTCTCTCTCCATTCACTATCTCATGAGCCAGATTTTCTCAGGATTACAAATTGATCTCTAGGGGTAAATTAGATGCTTTGGTTAATGCATTTACTTTGTCAAACTGCTAAAGACCCATTTTCCAGGCCCAGATCTAGACTGGAAAATGGGGTGAGAGAATGAAGAAGACAAAGTATCTAGATTGCTCCCCTTTCAGCAATAAGAGTAAATTTGGGTGGCAAATATAATGTGAGATATAAGAATTCTTAGACAGTATTTTGATTACTGATATGTAATTATAAAATTTTTGCATTGGAAAGGGTAATAGAAATATCATACTAACAAACTGATTTTAGAGTTAAGAAAATGATATAGAAAGGATAAATAACTTAACTAAGGTCTTGGAGCTAATAAAAGCATAAGAAACTCAAGTTGAATTTTTATATTCCAGCACAAATAATAGCCTATTTGTTGATGTTACCCTCTGTAATGTTGAGATCTCTACTTAGATAAAAGACAGTCTTTGTTCTCATAATTTGGAAAATATTTTTTATAAGTCTGGTTTCTGGACCAATGGATAACTATTTTGACCCCCAGTTGTTAAAGCACATTACTTTGAAGTATTTTTTAATATCCTATCCTATGGATCATTATTTTCTCTTTTAAAAAATTAATTTCCCCCTTAGATTACATGTCAATACAATCTTCAATACATTTTCTGATATTTTGTGGAAAATTTTACCTTCTTCATTTACATCCTTCCCTTCTCCCTAAGATAGGAAATTATAAGACCTCCCCAAGGCAGGTACTAATGAGATACATGGAGTTCATACAATATACATTTACATGTTCATCATGTTTTCAAAGAAGACACATATTACTTACTCACTAGAGAAAATTCAGAGAGGAAAAAAAAGTGAAGAATTATATGCTTCAAATTATATTCAGACTACACCAATTTCTTCTATGATAATATAAAACCCTTTTCAACATGAGTCCCCTGGAGTTTTCCCAAATCTTTGTGTTGTTGATAACAGTTAAGTCATTTACAGTTGATTATGTCACCCTCTTTTCCCACTTGCTGATCTTCATAAGCAATATTCTACCTTTCATGCTGTTTTCACAAAGGTTGTTCCTCATGTACACAAATGCATGGTAGTATTCATGTGAGAGAAGAAAGCAAAGTTTAAGTGAAAGAAATGTGGCAGTTGATTAGACAGAATGGCTGAAAGAGAAGAGAAACATCAAAAATAATTCAGTTTTTGAACCTATCTGACTTCAATGATGGTAGTACCAACAAAAGACTCAGTAAAATTCAGAGCACAGACAGGTTTTGCTGAAAGACCAAGATTTTGCTGTTGGGTAAATCAGTGGATTGAGAGCCAGACCTAGAGATGGCAGGTCTTAGATTCAAATTTGGCTGTAGATACTTCCTAGTTGTGTAATTCTGGGAAAATCACTTAACTTTCATTAACTAGATATCATCACTCTTCTAGACAGAAAATAAGGGTTTAACAAAAAGAAAGAAGATGATATGCATTTTGGATGTTAAGTTGGAAATGTCTGGAAGACATTAGGCGATATAGGTATGGAATTCAGAATAATTATGAGTACTATAGATAGAGTTTTTTACCTAGAGAAATTGACCCAGAATTTCTTATATGAGGGTGGAGCAGGTCACCATGAAGTAGGGTGTTTGGAAAGAAGAGGACCAAGGGCACAGCCTTGAGAACATCCCCATTTAGTGGGGCAGAGTACTGGTGATGATTCAGCATGGAATGTGAAGGAATTTGATTAGATAAGGAATCAGGATAAGGATCAACAATATTACAGAAAAAATGTTTCAAATCACTCTTGATTAGAGAAATGTAAATGAAAACAGTGTTGACATATAACTATATACCTATCTGATTGACAAATATGAGAGTAAAGAAAAATTATAAATGTTGGAGGGAATGTGGGGAAATTAGCACATTAATGCATTTTTGCTAGAGTTGTGAACTGATCCAACCATTGTGCAAGGCAATTTTGAACTATGCTCATAGTTCAAATGGCTATAAAACTATATGTACCCTTTTATTCCATGAATAGGTTTACATCAAAAAGAGATTTTTTTAAAAGAGGGAAGGACCCACTTGCACAAAAAATTTTTATAGAAGCTCTTTAATGATAGAAGAGAATGAGAAATCAAGGGGATTTCCATCAATTAAGGATGGTTGAACAAAGTGTCAGAATATGCTATAAGAATGTGCTATAAGAGATGATGAATAGTATGATTTCAGACAAATCTGGAAAGACCTACATGGAATGTTGAAGAGTGAAATAAGCAGAACTAGGAGAATATTGTATACAGTAATGCAATATCTTATGATGATCAAATGTGAAATACTTAGTTATTCACATCAATACAATGATCTAGGACAATTCTGAAGGACATGATAATGAATAATATCTACATCCAGAGAAATTCCAACTCTTTACAAGTAGAACACAGATCAAAACATATTATGGTTCACTTTAGTTTATTTCTGTTTTTACTTGAATGTTTTGGTTTTATATGAGGATTCTCTTACAGCATTGACCAATATGGAAGCATGTTTTGCATGCTAATACATGTCTAAATGAGATCAAATTGTTTAACATCTCTGAGAGGAAGGAGGGAAAGGAGAGGGAAACAAATTGGATCTTGCCACTTTGGAAAACATGTTGAAAAGAATGAGGATAAAATGGTGTCATGCAACCCAAAGAAATGGAGCATATTTGGTTTGAGGTGAAACAGTGCCAAAACTCCAGTATTGAAGAAAAGAAGAGGAAATGTGTAACAGGAGCACTGATAGTGTGCTTTGCATATTGAAGATAAAATATGCTAAATGTTTTCCTTTTATATATGTCATGTCTTTTCTTCACTAACTACTGGGTCATCATCCTATATTTATCAGACTGACTAAAGCAATAAACAATAAAAAGAAAAATGCTGGAAGGGATGTAGAAAATGGAAACACAAATAAATTGTTGGTGGCACTGCAAACTGATGCAACTGTTTTGGAGAGCAATCTGAAATTACGCCCAAAGAGTTATAAAACTGTTTATACCCTTTTATCCTGCAATAGCACTATTTTGTTTATTTCTTAAGGTGGTCAGGAAATAAGGAAAGGAACCTATATATTCTAAAATTTTTATAGGAGCTCTCTTTGTGGTGAAGAACTAAAAATTGAAGGAATGTCCATCAACTGAGCAATGGCAAAGTTGGAGACATATGATTATAATTGAATAATTGCACAATAAGAAATAAAGAATATGTTAATTTTATTTTATTTTTTATCCCCATATAGGACAGCTATATTTTTTCTCATTATTAATTACACATTATATTGTAAACTCCTGGAGTATAAGTTTTGTTATATTTTTCCATTGCCAAGTAGAAGTCAAGTATACCTGGTTCTTTGTAACATTTATTGTTCATAGAATCTTAGAATTGGAATGAATTTTAGCACCCCTCTAAACAAATCGCTTTTCAGCATATTAATTCTTCTACACTATCCTTCAAAGTCAGAACTTAAATATTTTTGGGTTGAACAAAACAAACAATTGCCAGACTAACTTTTTAATCCAGCACTGTTTTCTGTTTTTGTTTTTGTTTTAAGGCAAACAGGATTAAGTGCCTTAGTTATTAAGTGCCACAGCTACTAAGTGGCTGAAGCTGACTTTGCACTCAAGACTTCCTGATGTCAAGCCCAGCACTCTATCCCTCTGCACCATCTAGCTACCCTTAGTGTTGTTTATTTTAAAAATTGAATTTATTTAGTCAATTTAGAACATTATTCCTTGGTTACAAGAGTTACAGTATTTCCCTCCCTCCCTTCCCCCCACACTTCCCATAGTTGACACACAATTTCACAAGATATTACATGTGTCCTTGATCAGGACCTATTTCCATGTTGTTGATGTTTGCACTAGGATGTTCATTTAGAGTCTACATCCCCAGCCATATCCCCTCGACCCATGTATTCAAGCAGTTGTTTTTCTTCTGTGTTTTTACTCCCACAGTTTTTCCTCTGAATGTGGATAGTGTTCTTTCTCATAGATCCCTCCTGGTTGTTCAGGATCACTGCATTGCCTGTAATGGAGAAGTCCATCACATTCGATTGTACCACAGTGTATCAGTCTCTGTGTACAATGTTCTCCTGGTTCTGCTCCTCGCACTCTGCATCACTTCCTGGAGGTCATTCCAGTCCCCATGGAATTCCTCCAGTTTATTATTCCTTTGAGCACAATAGTATTCCATCACCAACATATACCACAGTTTGTTCAGCCATTCCCCAATTGAAAGGCATCCCCTCATTTTCCAGTTTTTTTGCCACCACAAAGAGCGCAGCTATGAATATTCTGGTACATATCTTTTTCCTTATTATCTCTTTGGGGCACAAACCCAGCAGTGCTATGGCTGGGATCAAAGGGCAGACAGCCTTTTAGCGCCATTTGGGCATAGTTACAAATTGCCCTCCATAATGGTTGGATCAATTCACAACTCCACCAGCAATGCATTAATGTCCCGACCTTGCCACATCCCCTCCAACATTCATTACTTTCCTTTGCTATCATGTTGAACAATCTGCTAGATGTGAGGTGATACCTCAGAGTTGTTTTGATTTGTATCTCTCTGATTATAAGAGATGTAGAACACTTTTTCATGTGCTTATTAGTAGTCTTGATTTCTTTAATTGAAAATTGCCTATTCATGTCCCTTGCCCATTTATCAATTGGAGAATGGCTTGATTTTTTGTACAACTGGTTTAGCTCTTTATAGATTTGAGTAATTAGACCTTTGTCAGAGGTTTTTGTTATGAAGATTGTTTCCCAATTTGTTGCTTTCCTTCTAATTTTCATTACATTGGTTTTGTTTGTACAAAACCTTTTTAATTTGATGTACTCAAAATTATTTATTTTGCATTTTGTGACTCTTTCTAAGTCTTGCTTGGTTTTAAAATCTTTCCATTCCCAAAGTTCTGACATGTATACTATTCTGTGTTCACTTAATTTACTTATAGTTTCCTTCTTTATATTCAAGTCATTCATCCATTCTGAGTTTATCTTGGTGTAGGGTGTGAGGTATTGATCCAAACCTAATTTTTCCCACACTGTCTTCCAATTTTCCCAGCAGTTTTTTTTTTTTATCAAATAGGGAATTTTTGTCACAAAAGCTGGCATCTTTGGGTTTGTCAAATACTGTCTTACTGAGGTCACTTACCCCAAGTCTATTCCACTGATCCTCCTTTCTGTCTCTTAGCCAGTACCAAATTGTTTTGATGACCACTGCTTTGCAATATAGTATGAGATCTGGGACTGCAAGGCCACCTTCCTTTGTATTTTTTTTTCATTATTTCCCTGGATATCTTTGATCCTTTATTCTTCCAAATGAACTTTGTTATGGTTTTCTCTAATTCAGTAAAATAGTTTTTTGGTAGTTCAATGGGTATGGCACTAAATAGATAGATAAGTTTGGGTAGGATGGTCATTTTTATTATGTTAGCTCATCCCACCCATGAGCAATCAATGTTTTTCCAATTGTTTAGATCTAGTTTTAATTGTGTGGAGAGTGTTTTGTAGTTGTGTTCATATAGTTCCTGTGTTTGTCTCGGCAGATAGATTCCTAAGTATTTTATATTGTCTCGGGTGACTTTAAATGGAATTTCTCTTTCTAATTCTTGCTGCTGAACTGGGTTGGAGATATATAGAAATTCTGATGACTTATGTGGGTTTATTTTGTATCCTGCAACTTTGCTAAAGTTGTTGATTATTTTGATTAGCTTTTTGGGTGATTCCCTGGGATTCTTTAAGTAAATCATCATAAGATGAAGAGAATTCTTGATTTATCATTTCCCATTTAAATAAACAAAATATTTTAAACTGTGGACCTGATGTTTATCTTAAAAAATAAATTATATAAGTTTGAAGAACATCAGGAAAATGTGTTATTGATGGAATATTTTTCCTTCTCCTGAATTTGAGAAACTGCATTTTGTGTGTTAAGAAGGGTGATAGAAACAACATTAAGCCTGGAAGTCTGATAAGTCCATTGGAAATAGGATATTATACTCATAAGTATCAAGGGAACTTGACTACTTGTTTTAAAACTGAGATGTTTCCAGAAAGGGTGATAAAGTAATCCATATAAACAATTGGAAATGTATCACAATTGTCAAGGAGTATAAAGACTAATAATTACTTCTTGTTACTCTAAGGAAATGAAATGTTCGATATAAATAATTCAATAATTAATACAATGACTACACTGGTTTTTATCTTCAAAAGTTGCCTATGTCACTCCTAGTCAAGGAATAGTCAAGGCATGCTTTTGTCAAGTAGAAGACAGACTTATCACTGCCAACTCTCTTTTTTTAGGAGTTACACTATATTTTCATAAAAAAAAAAAACATTCAGGTTGAACATTCTGGGACAAAAAAATAGAGAACTTATTGTGTTTAAAGTTATCATTTGAACATCTTCTCTGAAAAATAAAAGCAAAACAAGAGGAAATTTTGCAGAGTTTTGATATGCACAGGAAATCATTTAAATACAGAGACAGTTTTTCTTTGAATACAGGAGACATGAAAATTAAGGTGCAGGAGGCTCTTAGGAACCTAACACAGAAGCATGAAGCCTTCACAAAGTAGGAAAGGAAACCAATAAATAAGCCACATGTGTGTGGTTACATTGCCACCTAGTGGTATGAATAATAAGCCACTTAATAAAGATGGACGACTTACAAGGAATTCCTGTCAATGTTATAAATAAAACAACATTCCCTAAGTTAAAAGAGATGGGGATTATTTTACACCAATTGGTGAAAAAGCCTACTAAGAACAGTTATCTCTCTTGCCTTATGTTTTCTTTCTTCCAAAGCTGCATGACTCCCACTGATGCACACCTCAGGTGTTTGCAGAAAGAGTTTGTGGATTCAGCACCCTGGGCAGATATTGAGGAAAACAAGCTTGCAGGAAGACAAAAAATGTCTTTGAACAACAACTAAAAGTCATTTCTTGTTGCTTTAAAGCACTCTATTTCTTGGGAGTTTAGCTAAATTTAAAATCCCTTTTTTTTCTTTCCTTCTTGGAAACTGGCAAAGGAAAGAATCCCTTTGAGAGTGCTTCCACTTCAGTTCCCTTCCCCTCAACTGCTAGCTTTCCAGAACTGAAGCCATATGATTTGTGATCAATTCAGGATATAAACTAGCAAAGGAGTAGAATTCAGTATTGACAACTCCATTACAGGCAGCAATGATGCCAGATTGTTTCCGGAGATTAATGTGATTTTCTACATTTCTGGGGAAACAATTGTGACTTTGCTCTTGTGAGCTTGCTTTTTTGGCATGGTTGTTATAATAGAACCTAAACCTTTTCTGGAGGAACAGAATTTCTGGATGTGGAAGGAAAAATCAAGAGGCAACTTCCAAAAGTCAAAAAGGAAATTTAAAATAGAAAATGAAATAATTGCCAGAATTTACAATGTTAGTTTAACTATTTTAATAGTCATAAATGCACAGGATTTAAAGACTTTTAAAAAGTCAAAAGGTAAATATCAGTATGGAAAAAGTACATCAAAGAGATATGAATTTCTGTGAGCTAGAATAACATTTGCAAAGCCAACTCTCTTAAATCAATTGGAGAATAGCTTTTAACATTAAGTTTTTATAATATGGTATTAATTACTTTATTTTAAATTCATTATTTTAAAATATTTACATGAGTTAATTCTTGTTTACTAGTATGGATTCATATGCACAATATATTTTATTTTATTCCATCTTCCAATATTACCAAAGACCTCTAATTTTTCAATAAATAAATCTATTTTATCTCCTAACTTAGATCAGCAGATGGTATAAAATAACTCATTATCCCATGGCTGTACCATTCTTCATTCTCCAAAATTCTCTCTGAATTTTGCTACGCTGATCTTTAGACAATAAATACTGCTTGTCACCAGAAGACCTTTCCCTGCTCCTCATTTATATGAAGAGATCTTGTACGATACTATATCTATATCTACCTAACTAGCTTTGAAATAAGATTAGTAGGAGCTGTAGAAATTAATATACCTCTGACAACAAGTTATACAGACAGGAAAACTGAGCCCAAGGTGAAACAATGACTTTTCAAGGGATCATAAAGTAGGTTGGGAGAAGAATTATTCTTTAGAACGCAAATCAATGACCTTTCCAGCCCCTCATTATACTCCGGGGGGGGGGGGGGGGGGGGGGAGGAACGGACCTGAAAGCATTGCTTATATTTAGGGGACAATGGAATATTTTGACAGCTTGAAATGAGATTAGCCTAGCAAATCACACTGAGTTTTATAGAAAAAAATAGGGTAGATAATTGGCATTCATTAATACAGCACATTTTAAATACATATCATATTAGCATGGTTTATTCACTTGAAAGTCCTGACATCTACTAAACTAAAGGTTTTCACAGCAATGAGCAATTAGTTAAATATCACAAATGGAAGCAAAACCATTAGTTTTTGTGTGGCTGTCTGTTCTTTGGTGCCTTAATTACCTATATTGCAACTTGTTTCAGACCACTAAAGACAGGGCTATCTAAAAATCCCCAGGCAATTAAGGACAAAGCATGTTCAAACATGAGCAGCTCCTGAAGAAATAAATGAAATGAACAGGTTTTATCTATAATGTTATTAGGTAGATAAATCACTAGGAAGAATAAACCACAGAGAGAAAAAATAAAGGACAAACTGAGATTAGTCCTCTAAAACCTCCTTGGAGATTATGTGATTTTTCCCAAGAAATCAATATCTGTTCAATTGAAGATAAATTACAAGAGAAATCAGAAGAGGATACTTTGTGAGCAAGTAATAATAGCATTGTTTCCTACAATATACAAAAATCTCTATTCACAAAGCAGAGACCAGGGAAAATATGCTGTTTTTATTATTTCAGCTCAACTACACATTATTATTCTTTCTATAAATCATTTTTTTCATGAAGTCTTGCTAAAACCAAACAATGGGTCAATGGGTTCTGTAGGGCAAGATTTAGGTCAAAATATTTCCAAAAAGACATATTTCATATTCTAACAATTTTATCATCTACTTCAAATAAGATATATTTTTGATGCTTTTATTAATATTCAGCTTTTAAAGAAATAAAAAATGTAAGGATAACTCTGGAAGAGGAACTGGAGACAAAATGATCTATTTCTATTCAACAGGAGCAAAAAGTAATAATAATGAACAATTAAAATTTCTGTACCTACTCACTAAACACTAATAAAATACCTTTAACATGAGGGTAGAAAACAAAAGGTCTGCATAATAAATTTACTATCTTTCAAAATTAACAAATTAGAGTTTAAATGAAAATATAACTTAAAATATTAGAAAAATAGGAACCAATTTTTACTCTGTATACCCAGGACTTACCTCAGTCCCTTGTACTTAAAAGAGAGCAATAGAATTTTTTTTGAATGGGGTGTTGGTAATGTTGAGACATGGAAAGATTTACTCTCAGAAGTCATCCTTATAAGATAAAAAACCACAGACAGAAATAGCTATCAGAGAATCTTCATGTACTTACAAAGGGGAGGGGTTGCTTTAAAAGTAGGAAGTTTAAATCAAAGAACAATGGTCTTGAAATGGTTGCTCTAAGACAGCAAAATGTAAATTTTATTTTCTAGGATAACCAGCTTAGTTATTGTTTGGTGTGAGGTAATGGTAATAACCAGAACTACTATTTAAATAAAAGAAAACAAACAAAATTACTCTTGAAAAGACTTCATATGCAACATTGATTATATAAGAGGGTAATCATACTACAAAAGTAAGCAAGAGAAAATACAGAGAATTTAAGTGGAGCATAGCAAAGTCTTTCCAGGTGATCAGACATAAGAGTAAACAAAAATATGAGGTTATTTTATTAGCTAGATCAGGACAAATGGACTGTTCATCAGTTTCAGGAAGATAAGAATCCAGAATAATACTCAGGATAGAAAGATATTCACACTATGACAGGAATACCTGAACTAAAAATAGCCCTGATAACTGAAACCAATAGAAAGAAAAGAAGATTCACATTTTCCATTTTAGGCCAAGTAAAATGTGCCTAAGATGGGACTATGCTGTGCACGTTTAATAAATGCTTATTTAATACATATTAAATATATATAAATATATAAAATATATGTATAACTTTGATTCAGTGTAATTATGATAGAACAAAATTTTGTCAAAGGATGACTAATGTCAATTGCAATGTAATTTCTTTCATAGGCACACTAAGCTGAATTATGCTTTCCATTATAGGAAGTTAAAGATATCCTCATGAACATTTACTTGTCTTGCATAAAGACAAAAAACAAAAGGGTTCTAAGTACTTGTGCAACAACTTATGAGGAATATTGGAAACATTTTAAAAAGATATGATTTTTTTCCCAGTTCCCCACAAATTCTTGTTCAATTTAAGAAAAAGCTAAAAAAAATAAAATATAGGCAAATATTACATATATTTATAGTTACATGATATATATGCAAATATGTTGAATTTCTTAAAATTTTAATTTAATTTATATAAATGCATACTTATATATATAAATATACATATATCTACCTATGCAAACATTTTTATCTCATATATAATTTTCTATCTATCCATCCATCTCTATCTATCTATCTATCTATCTATCTATCTACCCTACGTAGTTATGTAACCATCCCTAGCTCTATTTAGAAACATTGAGGATGGTCTTGGACTGGGTAATGACAAAGTAGTCACTTAGAAGTTATCTTAAAGACGACCAAGTGTCAGCCCTACTCATGTCCAATGAATGAATAAATTCTCCATGATTCCACCTTAAAATTCCTATAACTCTCTCTGTATGACTACTATTTAACAAACAGAATCAAAATAACTGGATCAAGTAAATTAACTTCTCATCATGGATATCCAAAAACAAACATTTATCTTGGCTTGATTTCAGAAGTAAAAACAGAAAATTAAGATAGAATTGATTTTGCACCTATTCTTGAATTCTCTGGCATTGAGGATTAACCAAATTTATAGAGTTTGAGTCTTAGACATTCAATGAACCACAACTATCTGATGTGTATAAATATATAGAGATATATATGTATACAGACAATACTCTCCCCATTCCTATATGTGTATTTACACACAAATATAAATATATTACTTTTTGGTAAATCAAATGGAGTAGTAGTTGAAAATTATTCATATAGAAAATAACAAATCAGAAGAGAGACAGAGAGAAAAGAATTATTGGCATATACTAAGAGAGGATTTAGTCTCAGGGAAAAATAATAAACAGTGGACTTCTATGCTGAAAAAAATTTCTGGACTCTAGAAAATGGTAAGATGATAGAACACACACACACACACACACACACACACACACACACACACACACTATGGCTAAGAATCTGAAGTTTCCTGACATTTTGTAACATCAAGGGAGCATTTTGCATTATAAATTGATCCTAACATTGAATTTAATATTAAAAACAATTGAATTTTATAGTATTGCTATTATTTATGTGGAGCACTAGGTGGTTTAATGGATAGAGTATTATGTATAGAGTCAGAAAAACTCACCTTCATAAAATGAAATCTGGTCTCAGACACTTATGAGCTGTATGACCCTGGTCAACTCACTTAACATATTTGTCTCAGTTTCTTCCTTTGTAAAATGAGCTAGTAAAGGAAATGGTAAACCACTTGAGTGTCTTTGCCAAGAAAACTCCAAAATGGGATCATGAAGAGTAGGAAAGAACAACAATTATTTATATTTTGTTATTTATACTATTAGATGTTTAACAAACATTTGGTGGGTCATTGCTCTAAATACTTGTTCTCATACATATATGTATGAATGTATATTTATATACAGAGATATATACTTTTAAGTGATTAAAGATCAAAATGCTACTCAGAGTTCTTTTGGGACACATTGTATATATTGTATTTGAAAAGGCACTATATTAACATATTAGGAAGGTAAATGGCACTATGGATAGAGCCCCGAACTTGGAGTCAGGAAGACCTGAATTTAAATCTGGCCTCCGCTACTCACTAGCTGTATGACACTATACTTGACAAGTTGCTTAAATTATCTTTGCCTAGAAGTCAACTAAGTGGCTCAGTAAGTAGAGCACCAAGGGTTAAATCAGGAAGATTTGCATTCCAATCTAACCTCAGACATTCATTAGTCCTGGATAAATCTTGGAACTTCAGTTTTCCTAAGCCACTGTTAAAGGAACTATCAAAGCACCAGTGTCTTTGTCAAAAAAATCTCATACGGAGTCACGAAGAGTTGGACAACTAAACAATAAAAATATAAACATAATGAATCAATAAATGAAAAAAAAAGTATTTAAGCCCCCTTCCCTAAATCAGCAGCACAACTTGTCTTAGGTACAAATGCAGAAAGGAAAGAATAGTAGAACTAATGAAGCTTATCTATTTAAATAAATGGGATGAGGAGGGAAAAGATTTTTGGCAGTTTGAGTCATAGTAATAGGGAATACAGTCAGTTTGATAATCAATCATTACAGTGTATTAAGTAATTGGTAATTGAATGCAAACTCATTAAATCCGTTACATTTGTAGGCTATTGCATTTTTTTTTTACTGTTCGTAATTAAAACAAGGGGAAAATAGAAACAAGGATGTTTGTTAAACATATTTCAATCTTTTTAAAATCATAGCTTTAGGTATATCAATATAAAGAAAGCCCATCTTAGATATCAATACTTTCCTATAACTTTTTACCATCCCTCAGAACACACTATTTGTCCCTTCTTTCATGTTATTCCAAACCAAGTTCTGTTTGAAAGGAATATTTCTCTTTATGCTTTCATTTCTTACTGTCCTATAAAGGTGGACTAAAATATTATGTTTACTGGAAAGTTTCTTAGTAAGAGATTTCCCCCATCTAAGACCTCAAGTTCTTTATTTTGAAATCCTTTTATGTAATTGCAATATCAAAACGCTCTCTGTAGCTTTTTTTCCACCAAAAGACTCTTTGCTCCTAAAGTTAAGTGTGTCTAAATTTTATTGCATTTGTAGTGCCTAATCCTATGATAAAAACTTAAGTGATACTCTCACAATGAATGAATGAATGGAAAATAAGTAGTGACTTTAGGATCTTTATTAGCCAGTTTTGGCCCAACACCTACATGAAAACATAAGATAAAAGCACTTACATGGGGAGACCATATGGAATAGATAGAGAGAATGGTTGGGAAAATTTTGAATATCATTTGCTTTTTGGAAACTCATTTATCATCAGTTTTATATTTATTAGTATATCATTTGGGATCAGCCTAAGATGGCAAAAGAAGAAACTTCTGAAGACTACTAACTACCTTCCAAATGACCATAGAACAAAAATGCCTCAGACTGAATACTGGAGCAGCAGAAACATCAATTGAAGGGATGAAGCAATGCTCTAGCCCAGAACAACCTGGAGTGACAGCAATGCCACTGAGCTATGAAGAGAAAGTGCTAAACATGCCTCAGAACAACTCAGATGCCATACAAGATGAGGATTAGGGGAAGGAACACAACTGGCTCAGTCTAGCCTCAGCAAGGTAAGAATAGAAACCAACACAATACAGAACAAGAAGTAGTGAGAAGAAAGCATCCCTGTATAGTCCAGCCAGAAAGGAGCCCAAGCACAACTCAACCCACGCAGCAGTACGAGCAACTGAACCCAACAAGGTCCAGGTTTGGCACAATTAAGCAGAACCAACTCAAATCAGAAGAACTGATCAACCATCCTACTTCTGCACAGTGCTCAATCTGAGATAGAGACAGCTGAGCCAATCTCAAGCACCATACAAACATGATGGAGTACTCCCTCCACCACAGGAACAAAGTTAAGGTTTAGCATGAAGACAAAATCAAGGAAAAATAACCCCAAAAGGGGCAGAAGAAAGATAAAGAACCTGATGTTAGGAAAATATTTCCATGAGAAAGATAACCAAAATATAAGCTCAAAGAAGGAAAACAACAACAAAAATATGAAAATATGTGAATCCTCAAAGGAAAATGTCAAAGCATGTCAAGCCCAAAACAAACCCTGGAAGAGCTTCAAAAATGTTAGGAAAACAAATAATGAGAATCATAGAAGAAAAAATTAGAAAAGAAAAAGGTAAAATCAACAGCTTGAAACAAAATGTAGTATTGAAAATAGCTCCCTAAAAAAAGAAATATACTACATCCAAAAGGAAAATAATTCCCTAAGAAAGGAAAGACAAAGGCTAAAAGAAGAGAATTGATTCCTAAATATTAGAATTTGACAAATAAAAGCTAATGATTTCATGAGATAGCAGGAAAAAATAAAACAAATTCATTAGAATAAAAGAAATAGAAGAAAATTTGAAATCTCTCACTAGAAAAACAAATGACTTAGAAAATCAATCCAGGAGAGAAAAATCTAAGAATCATTGGATTGCTTGAAACCCATGATTAACAAAGGAACTTGGACACTGTATTGAAATAAATTATTAGGGAAAATTGCCCTTATGTTCTTGAATAAGAAAATAGACATTGAAATAATTAACCAACTGCTTTTTGAAAGAATTCCAAATTTAAATATTCAAAAACTATTTTAACCAAATTCCATGCCTCTCAATCCAAGGAGAAAATACCAGAAACAGCCAGGAAAAAAATACAAATAGAATGGAAACACAATCAGGACTGCACAGGACCTAGTAGCTTCTACATTAAAGGATCAGAAGGTATAGAATATGATATTCCACAAGGTATTCTAAAAACAAAGCAATGGAACCTTGAAAAATGATAGCAGAGAATATTGAGAATCCATACTTCAAAAAAAAATAAAAGTATATAATGAAGGATGAAAAAGGGAAATGGAGAAATAAAGGCTTTCATGTGCAATACACTAGAAATATTTGTGATTTTTTGTGAATAGAAATTGAAAATATGGTCTATCACATAGAAAATTGTGAGAGGATATATATAGTTTTAAGTTTTTCAAATTAATCATTAGAAACTTGACTTAAGAAAAATCAGATAAATAAATCATGTTACTAAGAGAAATGTCACATAGCCAGACAAAAAAATGTGGAAGCACTGCTTCTCTGAATCAGAGGTACAGATTCTTGAAAGATCAGGAATTTTTGCTAGGAATCTGTAGCTCTTTAAATCCATTTGCAATCATACACAACACACATACACATATTTGTGTGAGTGGACTGAATATATCAATTAGTGAAATTTTGTGCACTATTATTTTTCATATGCATATATTTGCTATTCAGATGCATAAAATTAACATCCATATTAAATCCTTACTAGATTAATAGTAAGTTTTTTGTCACTATGTATTTTTTTGTCAATGGATGCTATGAATATAGGCATCTCTTTCGTATCTTAAGGATTATGGGCACTACAACTCCCTACTCCCACATTAACTTGATATGGAAATCTGCATAAAATTTTTTTGGCCCTCCTTTTATACTAGAGAAAGTTTGGATTTTTTTCTTTTATGGGGGTATTTATACTTATTTTAAAATTTGAGTTAAGTATTTGGTCATAGGCTATATAGTTTTTACATTCTTTCTGTTTCAACTGATGACCTTCAGATGTCATATCAAAACTATGATGGGGAAAGTCATGATGTAGAAGGTATTGCTATGCAATCACAATCATGAATTGAATGAATAATTTTGTTCATTATTATTAAAACGGTCACTCATGGGAGGAAATATCAGGGAGGTGGGAAAATAGATTGATTCAAGGACATTCCAAGAATTTAGAGAATTAGGAATGTTTAAATTGGAGACAAGATGATTTAGGGGAACATGATATCTTCAGGGTTTTTAAGTGTAAGAGATTTGTCTTTCTCTGTCTAGCTTCAAATGGTAGACAAAAAAGTGATAGAAGATACAGAGGCAGGTTTCAGATTTAATATGAGGAAAAAGCATTCTAAAATTTAGAACTATCCACAAATGCAATGTACTACCTTAAGCAGCAGCAGTAGTAGAATTTATTGAAAGAGGCAAAAAGGGCCACAAAACTACATAATAATACCACTACTGTTTATACCAAAATATATTTAACTGCAATTTTTGTAATGGCTAAGAACCAGAAGCCGAGGGGTTGTCCACCTTTTGGAGAATGGATGAATAAGTTGTGATATATAGTTGTAATGAAATACTATTGCATCATAAGAAAGAATAGGATGAGTTCTGAAAAACCTGGGAAGACTTATACAAACTGATGCAAAGTAAATTGAACAGAAGCAGGAAAACAATATATTAAATGATCAATTGTGGAAGACTAAACTATTAGCAGCAAAGTAAGACTTCCAAGATGAACATGAGACTCATGATGAAAATGCTATCCATAGACAAAGAAGGAAGAATTGGCGTCTGAGTGCAGATCAAAGTATACCATTTTCCACTATATTTCCTTATGAGATTTCTATTGTATATGTGCTATGTCTTCTATCATGACATGAGCAAAATGGAAATATGCATTATATGAAAGTATAAGTATAACGTACATTAGACTCTTCACCTCAGAGAGAGATGGGAGAGGAGATAGAAAATCTGAATTCTAAAATGTCAGTAAGTGATAATCAAAAATTGTTCTTACATGTAATTAAAAAATATTGGAAAAGAAGATTACTGGATGGTTTTGTGTGGATGTTTGAATGTCTACTTATGCAGTATGTGGGTGGTCAAGGGGATGTTTGCTTTGATACAAATTGGATCACCAATATTCCTTCACATTTTGTAATTTAAATCCTTTTTTTAAATGTTGGAAATCACTTATCTATTGTTTGATAACAGCAGAAGCCTCCTTAAAATTACTCTTTATCCAATTATGGTCTCCAAATCTCCAAGATAAAAAAAAGAATGCATTCTAGTTAGTAGAATTGATTCAATTCAATATAAATGTGTTGTGTTTACTATATGCCAATATTGCATTAAGGGTTAGAAATACAAAGGGTAGCTGGGTGGTTAAGTGGGTTGAGAGCCAAACCTAAAGTTGGGAGGGCCTGGTTTCAAATTTTTCTTCAGATACTTGTATGACCCTGGGCAAGTCACTTGACCCCCATTGCCTAGCCCTTATCACTTTTCTCCCTTGGTTCTAAGACAGAAGGTAAAGGTTTTGTTTGGTATTTTAAGAATTAGAAATACAAGGAAAAGTAAAGACAGTCCCTGTTCATTAGCTGCTCATAATCCAATGGAGGAAGACATCATGCAAACAAATATTTACAAGCAAGATACACACATATGTATGTAGGTCAAATGGGAAACAATCTAAAAAATGCAAGAACATAAAAGGGGTTCATGTGAAATAAGGCATAAATTCCAATGTCAAATAATTCAAAAGAAACTCTCAAATTATAGTTCCTCCATTATGGCTTTGAAATTTAATGTTATTCATTATCAGTAACAGCATGTTTTTACAATAATGTTTAATACCCTGATTTGAAAACATGACCAAGACTTTTGATATTTGCTTAAAAAAAAAAAGCAACTTCTTAGTGTCTACAGAAATATACTTATATTTTAATAATATGATTGATAGATTGCTGTTATTTGTATTTCTTTTTATTATATTTCAAAAGCTTAATGGAACTATGGTATCAAGTGGGGGACCCCTTTTAATGCAAGAGATTTCAATTGTCTATATTGTAACATTCTGTTTGTAAGTAGTGATCCAATGATTTTGGAAACATTATGTTTTCCACTGACTACTAATTTAATCCCTGGATTCATATCATTCTTAATATTAGATGATTAGCTTTGATGATATATCAACTTGTTGTTTAGATAAGAATTTCATAACAGTAAATTTTGTGTAGCCCCAAATAACTTGTGCCTTACTGCAATTAAAAAAAAACTGGAAGGGGAATGTAGGAAACCTGGGAAAGAAGTTCTAATGTATTATAAAGAGAAGCAGGACAAATGTAACTAGCAGTCCTTTAAGCCTTCTCTATCCAGTACAGGGAATGTAATTTGCTTAGACTGTGGAGATAATGACAGAAGATTACAATTATTTCCTTTCATCACTCAACTTCACTTAAGAAAGTAAAGTTTTGGGAAAATTTCTCTCAGCCACTGGTATTATGAGACTTAACAACTAAAATGAATTTTTGACCATGTTAGGTGAGAGTTGAACTGAATGACTCACAAAAGGATAGTAGAAGACAGAGGAGCTCAAAAAAATAAAGACAAATTGACCAAGGCGGGGGGGATTTGGAGTTCAGCAAATAGAACTGACATCAGTCTAGGTCTCAGATTGGCTGAGGGGAATAACTTCATAGTCACTGGGCCCTGAAAAAAGCTGAAGAAAATTTCACATTCATTTGAAGAAAATGCTGACTGAACAATGCCTCTCCCAACATGAGAGAGAGCTACTAATCACAGAACTTCCATTAACAGACTTTGAAGACAGCACTTTACTGAAAACTACATTGGAAGCATAGTAGGAACCTGAAAAAATTCTGTATCTTTCATTACAAGTTTATTAATCTGAGTACTGTCTAATGGACAGTGGAAGTAATCAAAAATATGCTGAAGATAACAGCTATAACAGAAATGGGATGCCAGAAGGGAGCAGTTGAAATTTAATTCCTGGTTGAAAGTAGTTAAGAGTAATGACTTATGAGGAACAAGTCAACCACCAAACATCATAATATAATCAGATGATAAGAATAGAAGCTTTATAGCTTTGAAGGAATAAATTGTAACTCCATCCTTCTACACATATTTCCAGGATGTGTGTTCCTTGTGCTGACCAGAGACTCATTAGCAATGGATGTCCCATGATTTAAATTCATGTTCTTTCTTCTGATTAAAGTATGTGTATGTATGTTTGTATGTGTGTTGATTGTTAGAATGAAATAAGGGTTTACAAGGGTATATCCTAGATGTTATGACTAATTAAAATGCCTTATTTTTAAACAAAATATAACCTCTTGTTGACAGGTAAAGGTAATATGCTTTAAAGGTATTATAAACAATAGGTTATCAATAACCCGGCATAGGTAACTAAGTGAACAGTGTGAAGATATGTATCTCAGGTGTAGTGAAATGGTTATTTCTAAGCAGTTTTAAACTGGACTTATCACTGTTTCCCACTACTTTTGTACTTTTCCTGCATAAGTTGAAGAAGATCACAATGGCCCATAGGTATTTATTTAGGAAAAAAAAAACAATCATTAACTGCCATGGAAAAAGGATGTGTGAATTAGTGGTCAGTCTTCTCAATGGTAATGAGATTCTAGGAATTTAGCTATACATAGGAAGAGACTACATAATAATCACAATTAATCTATAAAAACCATTAATATGATTATCTCCACTGCACAACAATTAAAGGACAATGGGAGAGATGACCCTTCTAAGGTTATAAATGAAGGGAAAGTTAAGTTGGTCCTTTCAAGAGTCTCAGAGAATTTATTCAACTTTAGCACACATTATTAGTATCACATGTCTCTAGAGAAAGTTATGTTAGAAAGGGGTATCATCAAATGGAATCCAAAGATCTGGGGAAGTGGGGAATTAATACCTTCTTTTGCTATTTTAAACAATATTTTATGCAGATCCCATGGCTATTCAAAATACGGCCTTCAAATCCAAAGTTATATTGACTATCTACAATGCCTACAAGCCAATAAAGAGCAGAAAAGATGTGTCTAGTTCATGGAGAATTTAATGATGTTTTTTATGTCTCTTCAAGAATAAGTGAGTACTAGTTATGGTTAAACATTCTATTTTAGATTTACAACCAAAAAATAATGCAATTCATATTACAGGTTAGAGATTGAACAGCAGGTCTATCATGGACACAATAATTTGGTATCTGGTAAAGAACCTGTAAAGAAAATTTATTTTACTTAGTCTCTGATATTTTGTATCTTATTTGTCTCTTCTAAGTCTGACTCATTCCCATCAGACTCTGGCTACCTTAAGTATTTTTCAATTTTCCTAATTTTAAATTCAATTTCTTTCATTTGTTTTGGAATATTTACTTTCTTTTTTTTCTTTTTTTCTTTCTTTTTTTTTAAACATTATTTTATTTGGTCATTTCCAAACATTATTCACTGGAGACAAAGACCATTTTCTTTTCTTCCCCCCTTACCCCCCGCCACCTATCCCATAACCAATGTGCGATTCTACTGGATATCACGTGTGTTCTTGATTCAAACCCATTTCTATGTTGTGGGTATTTGCATTAGTGTTCATTTAGAGTCTCTCTTCAGTCATATCCCTTCAACCCCTGTAGTCCAGCAGTTGCTTTTCCTTGGTGTTTTTACTCCCACAGTTTATCCTCTGCTTATGAATAGTGTTTTTTCTCCTAGATCCCTGCAGATTGTTCAGGGACATTGCATTGACACTAATGGAAACGTGTATCAGTCTCTGTGTACAATGTTTTCCTGGTTCTGCTCCTTTCACTCTGCATCACTTCCTGGAGGTTGTTCCAGTTTCCATGGAATTCCTCCACTTTATTATACATTTGAGCACAATAGTATTCCATCACCAACATTTTTGGCCACAACAAAGAGTGCAGCTATGAATATTCTTGTAAAAGTCTTTTTCCTTATTATCTCTTTCGGGTACAAACCCAGCAGTGCTATGATTGCCCTCCAGAATGGTTGGATCAATTCACAATTCCACCAACAATGAATTAATGTTCCTACTTTGCCACATCCCCTCCAGCATTCATTAGTTTCTTTTGCTGTCATGTTAGCCAATCTGCTATGTGTGAGGTGATACTTCAGAGTTGTTTTGATTTGCATCTCTCTGATAAGAGATTTAGAACACTTTTTCATGTGCCTATTAATAATTTTGATTTCTTTATCTGAAAACTGCCTATTCATGTCCCTTGCCCATTTATCAATTGGAGAATGGATTGATTTTTTGTACAATTGATTTAGCTCTTTGTAAATTTGAGTAATTAAACCTTTGTCAGAGGTTTTTATGAAGATTGTTTCCCAATTTGTTGCTTCTCTTCTGATTTTGGTTACATTGGTTTTGTTTGTACAAAAACTTTTTAATTTGAAGTACTCAAAATTATTTATTTTACATTTTTGACTCTTTCTAAGTCTTGCTTGGTTTTAAAATCATTCCCTTCCCAAAGGTCTGACATGTATACTATTCTGTGTTTGCCTAATTTACTTATAGTTTCCTTTTTTATGTTCAAGTCATTCACCCAGTTTGAATTTATCTTGGTGTAGGGTGTGAGGTATTGGTCCAGTCCTAATCTCTCCCACATTGTCTTCCAATTTTCCCAGCAGTTTTTTATCAAATATTGGATTTTTGTCCCAAAAGCTGGGATCTTTGGGTTTATCGTATACTGTCTTGCTGAGGTCACTTACCCTGAGTCTATTCCACTGATCATCCTTTCTGTCTCTTAGCCAGTTCCAAATTTTTTTGATGACCACTGCTTTATACTATAGTTTGATTTCTGGGACTGCAAGGCCCCCTTCCTTTCTTTTTTTTCCCCATTATTTCCCTGGATATCCATGATCCTTTGTTTTTCCAAATGAACTTTGTTATGGTTGTTTTCTAAATTACTAAAAAATAATTTAGAAGATCAATGGGTATGGCACTAAATAGATAAATGAGTTTGGATAGCATGGTAATTTTATTATATTGGATCATCCTACCCATGAGCAGTTAATGTTTTTCCAATTGCTCATATATAGTTTTAGTAGTGTGGAGAGTATTTTGTAGTTGTGTTCATATATTTCCTGTGTTTGTCTCAGGAGAAAGATTCCTAAGTATTTTATTTTGTCTAAGGTGATTTTGAATGGGATTTCTCTTTCTAGTTCTTGCTGCTGAGATGTGCTGGAAATATATAGAAATGCTGATGAATTATGCGGGGTTATTTTTTATCCTGCAACTTTGCTAAAGTTGTTGATTATTTCGATTAGCTTTTTGGTTGAATCTCTAGGATTCTTTAAGTAGACCATCATGTCATCCACAAAGAATGATAACTTTGTCTCCTCCTTGCCTATTTTAATGCCTTCAATTTCTTTTTCTTCTCTAATTACTACTGCTAGTGTTTCTAGTACAATGTCAAATAATAGAGGTGATAATGGGCATCCTTGTTTCACTCCTGATCTTATTGGGAATGCATCTAGTTTATGCCCATTGCAGATGATATTAGCTGATGGTTTTAGATATATACTATTTATTATTTTTAGGAACAACCCTTCTATTCCTATGCTTTCTAGTGTTTTTAATAGGAATGGGTATTGTAATTTATCAAAGGCTTTTCCTGCATCTATTGAAATAATCATGTGATTTTTGTTGGTTTGCTTGTTAATATGGTCAATTATTTGGATGGTTTTCCTAATATTGAATCAGCCCTGCATCTCTGGTATAAATCCTATTTGATCATGGTGAATGACCCTTCTGAACACTTGCTGGAGTTTTTTGCTAGTATCCTATTTAAGATTTTTGCATCTATATTCATTAGGGTGATTGGTCTATAATTTTCTTTCTCTGTTTTTGACCTGCCTGGCTTTGGAATCAGTACCATGTTTGTGTCATAAAAGGAATTTGGTAGAACTCCCTCTTTGCTTATTATGTCAAATAGTTTGTATAGTATTGGGATTAGCTGTTCTTTGAATGTTTGATAGAATTCACTTGTGAATCCATCAGGCCCTGGGGATTTTTTCTTAGGGAGTTCATTGATGGCCTGTTGGATTTCATTTTCTGATATGGGATTATTTAAGAATTCTATTTCTTCTTCTGTTATTCTAGGCAGTTTATATTTTTGTAAATATTCATCCATTTTGCCTAGATTGGTATATTTATTGCCATATAATTGGGCAAAGTGGTTTTTAATGATTGCCTTAATTTCCTCTTCATTGGAGGTGATGTCCCCCTTTTCATCTTTGATGCTATTAATTTACTTTTCTTCTTTCCTTTTTTTAATTAGATTGATGAGTACTTTGTCTATTTTGTTTGTTTTTTCAAAGTACCAGCTTCTAGTGTTATTTATTAGTTCAATAGTTCTATCACTTTTGATTTTATTAATTTCTCCCTTAAGTTTTAGTATCTCTAGTTTGGTTTTCTTCTGGGGGGTTTTAATTTGTTCGCTTTCAAGTTTTTTTATTTGCATTTCCAATTCATTGATCTCTGCCCTCCCTAGTTTGTTAATATATGCACTCAGGGATATGAATTTTCCTCTGATTTCTACTTTGGCTACATCCCATATGGTTTGAAAGGATGTCTCACCATTGTCATTTTCCTTGATGAAATTATTAATTGTTTCTATGATTTGTTCTCTAACCGATTTTGGAGTATTGTTAATATCTAATTAATTTTTAATTTGGTTCTCCATGTACCCTTACTGATCATTATTTTTATTGCCTTATGATCTGAAAAGGCTGCATTTATTATTTCTGCTTTTCTGCATTTGTACGCCATGTTTCTGTGACCTAGTGTATGATCTCTCTTTGTGAATGTGCCATGTGGTGCTAAGAAGAAGGTGTATTCCTTTTTGTCCCTATTTATTTTTCTCCATATGTCTATTAACTCTAATTTTTCTAAGATTTAATTCACTTCTTTTACCTCTCTCTTATTTAATTTTTATTTGATTTATCTAAATTTGATAGTGTTTGGTTCAAGTCTCCCACTAATATGGTTTTACTGTCTATTTCCTCCTTCAATTCTCCTAGTTTCTCCATTAGAAATTTGGGTGCTATACTATTTGGTGCATACATGTTGCTTAGTGATATTTCCTCATTGTCTATAGTCCCTTTTAACAAAATATATTTACCTTCCCTATTCCTTTTAATCAGGTCTATTTTTCGTTGGCTTTGTCAGATATCATGATTGCAACTCCTGCCTTCTTTCTATCAGTTGAGTCTCAGAAGGTCTTACTCCATCCTTTAATTCTGACCTTGTGAGTGTCTACCCGCCTCATGTGTGTTTCTTGAAGACAACATATGGTAGGGTTTTGGATCCTAATCCATTCTGCTATTTGTCTACGTTTTATGGGTGAGTTCATCCCATTCATATTCAATGTTATGATTGTCACTTGTAGACTCCCTGGCATTTTGATATCCTCCCCTAATTCTGACCTTTCTTCTTTAGCTATAACATTATAAGCCAGTGATTTACTTTAAATCAGTCCCCCTAGTCCCCTCCCTTGATATGTTTCCCTTTCTAGCCTCTCCCTTTTTGTTCCCTTCCCCACCCCCCTCTCCTTCCCTCCCTTTTTGCCTTCCCTTCCCCCCTCCCCTCCTTGGTTTTCCCTTCTCCCTTACCCTGTTGGATAAGATAAAATTCAATATCCCAATGGATCTGCATGCTCTTCCCTCTCAATTTCCGTTCAAGATGGCGGCATAGAAGCAGCAAAAGTTCAGACCTCTGGAAACCCTTCCTTACCAATCACAAACTGAATGCTCCTAGGGGACTGAAATTCAAACTTAACAACAGGACAGAGCCGGGGAACTCTCCTTCTGGACTCAAATCAAAAGGTATGCCCCCCAAAAAGCCAGAATCCTAGGTCACTTGGGTCTAAGGGGAAGGCAGAAGGAAGGTCCCAGTTCCCCTCCCCCCCAACCCAGAGCATTGAGCCCACAGCAGCAGCAGGAACCTCAAGGCATGCAAAGGTATTGCTTTGAAGGGTGTACCTTGAAAGCAACCTGCAACAGTGTTAAGGCATCCAATACAGATGGCAGAGAAACAGTCTGAGAGAGATGGGAGAGACCCTGGCTGGGTCCTTCCATCAGAGTCTCACGGAAGGATTTTTCCTCAGGGCACATCCAGACCAACCCAGCTGAAACTAATCCCATCAGGAGCCCTCAGAGCTCAAGGAGACCAGGATCCCTCCCCCCATAGAGTGCAGGACCCTCTGAAAGGACAGGAACCTCAGGATCAGCAAAGGCACTAAGGTAACTTGTGGACAGCTGTGTCAGGCTTGAAGCATGGAAGTAAGGCAGCAGAGAAGCAACTGGAGGGAACTGAGAGCAGTAACACCCAAAATGCCGGCAGGCAGCCCTGGGCTTCCCTGGGAAGACAGTACAGCTGAGGAGAATGGACTGTTTTCCTGGGGCTAAAGCCTTAGACCACCAGACAGATACACTAAGAGCCAGTCCTTCTCACTCAGATTTCTGACTGGAAAGGGGAAGAAAAACCATAGAGATGGCAAACAGTACAGAAGTGAAAAAGCCTCCAAACATCAAGAAAAACAAGAAGAAGGGGTGACTTTGGACACATTTTATAGAGCAAAAATATAAAATACACAGGATTTTGAGGAAACACAAACAAATGCTCCAAAACCTTCCAAAGGAAATGGAAATTCTCCACAACCTCTTGAAGAATTCATATCGGAAATTATCAAAAACATGGAAGCCTTCTGGCAGGAAAAATGGGAAACAATGCAAAAGGAACTCAGCAATCTGAGAGACCAAAATATACAAATGCAGAAACAGCTCAAAGCCTCATAAAACAGTTTGGACCAAACTGAAGAGGAAAACCAGGCTTTAAAGGTCAGAATCAGGCAACTGGAATACAATGATCTTGCAAAAGAGAAAAAATTAATAAAGCAAAGTCAAAAGACGAAAGAATTAGAAGATAACATAAAATGTCTCACTGACAAGGTGACATACCTGGAAAACAGAGGAAGGAGAGACAATCTGAGAATTATTGGTCTACCAGAAAAGCCAGAAATAAACAGTAATCTTGATAACATAATGCATAATATCATCAAAGAAAACTGCCCAGAGATTCTAGAACAAGGGGACAAAATATGCATTGAAAGAGTCCACAGAACACCTTCTACACTAAATCCCCAAAAGACAACTCCCAGGAATGTAATTGCCAAATTCCAAAACTTCCAAGTAAAAGAAAAAATCTTACAAGAAGCCAGAAAAAGACAATTTAGATATAAAGGAACACCAATCAGGGTCACACAGGACCTAGCAATTTCCACTCTGAACAACTGTAAGGCATGGAACATGATATTCAGAAAAGCAAGAGAGCTGGGTCTTCAGCCAAGAATCAGCTATCCATCAAAACTGACTATATACTTCCAGGGGAAAGTATGGGCATTCAACAAAATACAAGATTTCCAAGAGTTTATAAGGAAAAGACCAGCTCTGTGGAAAGTTTGATATCCAAACTCAAAGACCAAGAGAAACATGAAAAGGTAAATATGAAGGAAAGGGAAAAGGAGAAAAATGTTATCTTTTTCTTTTATTCAAACTCTCTTCTATAAGGACTACATTTATATCAAACTATATATATTAATATGTGGGGAAAATGTAATGTGTAACTCTCAAAAATTGTATGCATCATTAGAGTAGTAAGAAGAATCATGCATAGGGAAAGTTTGGGGCATCAAGATATGGATAAAGGGGGGATAGAAAGAAAAAGGGAGGGGGTAATTGTTGATGGTACTAAGATATACTCCAAGAAATAGAAAAAAATCTAAATAGAATAATCTTTCTCACACAAAGATACACATGGGAAGGGGAGGGGAAGAATTCTCCTATACAAAGAGAGGAAGAGAGTTTTTACTTAAACCTTACTCTCAGTGAAATCAACTCTGGAATATATACTTTCTTAATTAGATACTAGGAGATAGTGTAATTTCCCAGGATATGTCTATCTATACCTTTAAGAAAATAAGGCAAGTTCACTTAACATGAATAACAAACAATACATTAAACAATTAAATGTTTGGGTAAGGGAATGAAGTGTTTTGCTTCAAGTTTTTGAAAGGATAAAGTTTTACACGTTGCAATAAACATCTCAAAAGTTGGCTACAACAATTAATTTCTGGAGTTATCATGTAAATGAAGTAGTGTGTCTGTTTAGTTATGCTTGTTTTAATATGTATATTCATTTATTTTAGAGAATTCTCTGATTGGAAACTCCTCTGTCAATGTATATTAGAAAATTGTGAGTGGCAATCATACTTGCTAATGATCACATGGCTAGTCCATATCATAAGTAGGACTTAAAATCAGGTATTCAGGACTTCAAGGTCTGCCCTCCAGCCATTCAACTCTTTCTTCTGATTTGTAATTACCAATTTAATAAGTACTCATATTTTCAGGAAATAGCATTATCTACTTTTTGCCTACTTTAACCAATTATTGAGAAGAAATAACTAAAAAGCCTGAATCATCTTTGATTCTTTTCTACAACTGAAAATCAAAGATATTACTAATATGACTTACCCTTTCCAGAAAATGCTGCTCATATCTATTCCTTCTTCTTTTATTTCATTATTATCACATTAGTCTGTTATAATTTAATTCATACTTTGTTATTTGTTATCAACCCATAGTTAGATTATCAACTACTAATTGATATTATCCTTTCTTTTTAACTTTCTTTTGGTATTTTTATGAATTTTATTTTTCTAGATCTCATACGATTAATTTTCTGATATTTTTGGATTTGTAATCAATATTCACTCTCTTTTTCTCACCTCTTCCCAAGAAAGCAAGTAATATGACATAACTTTTATGTATATACACATATAATGCATATTATAATATTCATCATGTTGTAAAAGAAGATATATATTGCTTACATTAGAGAAACATTTATGGAGGAAATAAAATAAAGAATGACATTTCAGTTTGCATTCAGACTCTATCTGTTTCTTTGATGGAGGTATATATCCTTCTTTGTCATGAGTCTCTTATAGTTGTCCTTTATTTTTGCATTGATGGCAATATTTAAATCATTCACAGTTGATCGTTATACTGTATTATTGGTACTGTGCAATGTTCTCTTATTTTCATCATTTCATTTTGTAGCATTTCATATAAATCTTTACAGGTTTTTTTGTGATTATCTTATTTCTTAATTCTTATGACAAAATAGTATTCCATTACAAGCATATACCATAACTAGTTCAGCCATTCCCCAACTGATAGATATCCCTTCTGTTTCCAATTTTTTACCACCACAAAAAAAATCTACTTTAAATATTTTTTACGAATAACTTATTTTCTTCTTTTTTAAATCTCTTTGGGATACAGACCTGGTAATGGTGTTTTTGAGTCAAAGAGTATTCAGTTTTATGACCCTTTGAGCATGGATCTAGAATGCTCTCTGGTATGGTTATATCATTTCACAGCTCCACTAGCAGTGTATTTGTGTCCTGATAACTCCATATCCCTTCCTCCATTTGTCATTTTCCTTTTCTGCCATTAGCAGTTTAATGAGTGTGAAGTGATTCCTAAGAGTTGTTTTAATTTGCATTGCTCTAATTGATAGTGATTTAGAGCATTTTTCATATAATTAATGATAGTTTTAATTTTTTATATGAAAATTATCCTTTCATATCTTTGGACCATTTGGCAATTGGGAAATACTTTGTATTCTTGAAGATTTGACTAAGTTTTCTATGTAATTGAGAAATTAAGCCTTTTCCATAAAGACTTGCTTTAAGTCTTTTTATTTTTTGAAAATTTTATTTAATTAGTCAATTTAGAATATTTTTCCTTAGTTACAAAAGTCATGTTATTTCCCTACCTTCCCCCAAACCCCTCCCATAGCCAAGGTGATATTCCACTGGATTTTACATGTGTCCTTGATCAAAACTTATTTCCATATTGTTGTTGTTTGCACTAGGGTGATCATTTAGAGTCTATATCCCCAATCATATCTTTCTGCCGCCTCCCTTTTTGTTCCCTTCTTCTTATTTTTTGGGGGGTCAAAGTTCCCTCCTCCCTCTCTTTCCCTCCCTTTTTCTACTCCATGCCCACCCCACCTCTTTGATTTTCCTTTCTCACTTTCCCTGTATGGTAAGATAGAATTCAGTACCCCAATGAATCTAGATGCTCTTCCCTCTCAGAATTGTTATCACTGTGAGTAAGGTTTAAGTATTACCTCTTAGCATTCTTCTCAATCTCCTTCTTATAATAGTATTCTTCCCTTCCCCTTCCCTTGTGCCTCTTTGTGTGATATAGATTATATTATTCATCTTATTCCTTCAAGTTTCTCTTGGTGCCATCTTCTATTCCCCTACCCCATTTTCTTTCTTTTTTTTTTTTACATATCATCTTGGACCACTTATTACCCCCATCTCTACCCATTAATGATTCATCTAATTACTATTATAGTGAATATAATTTTTGAGTTACAAATAACAATTTCCATATATTAGTATAAGCAATTTGATCTTATTGAAGCCCTTAAAGAAAATTTAAATAAAAAACAATTTTTCTTTCTTACCCCTCTTTGTTATTTACCGTTTCATGTTTCTCTTGATTTTTGTGTTTAGATATCAAACTTTTTGCTTAGTTCTGGTCTTTTCTTTACAAATACTTGGAAATCTTCTATTTTGTTGAATGACCATACTTTCCCCTGGAAGTGTGCTAGTGGATAGCTTTTTTCATCACAAGTCCCTTGGAGTTGTTCTAGTCCCTTGCATGGTTGATAATAGTAAAATAATTCACAATTGATCATCATACACTATTATTGGGTATGACATTTTTCTGGTTCTTCTCACTTCACTTTGTAGTACTAAAGGCTTCTGACTACTACTGAAAAATCATTTATCCATACTCTAGAACTTTCAATGACTTTTGTATACCATATCCTACTTTTTCAATCCTCTGCAGTGACATCTGGCCTATATAGGCACTATTGTCCCTTAGTACTCCTGATTAGGTTAGCCTCAGTATTATCTTCACACTCTGCTAATATTATTTTCCACTCATACTACTTATATCAGCCTGAATCTGCTCATTCTTCTGTGTATCTTTCCAATTGCTTTTTATTCTTTAGGCTCTAACTCATGCTCCATTTATTGAAAAACTTGCCCAAATAACCTAGTCATCACTCTCTTGGAGACTGAACTGATTGCTCCTAAAGTTGCTTTTTCCAATTCCTATTCTTTCTTCTTCTGGATCCTAACCCTATAAGTCATTAAAAGCTCCTATGCTGCTAATGGCAGAGGTGTCCATAGTAGAATATGTGTTTTTTAAAATTATTCCTCTGTACTAATTAGATTTTGAAAACATTGACATATACAAGAAGACTGAGTTTCTAAGGATAGAGATGGTTTCGCATTTCTTTGAATCCCAAGTCCCTAATTACAAGTAAGAGCTTAATATATGCTTGTTAATTGATTTACTGTTCTTTCTAATTTTTTTGTGGACTTTATGTTTGTTTTCCCAAATTTGTATTAAACTCTTCAGGGCAAGGATTGTGTCTTAAGCTATTTTTAAAAAATTCTGTATATAAATCCTTACTGACTCTTCAGATATCAGTAATTAAAAACAAACATTCTTATTTACCATGAATGGGGTCATGCAACAAATTTTCTGCCAATATCAATATTTTAATTTTTATTAAGGAAAATGCTTCTATACTCTTAACAACATTGTGGATCACTGAGAGGCCACTTTCCATTATAGTGGAAAGAATATGAAGCAAAGAATGCTTAGCAGTTGTGAAATTTTTATTCTAAAGGTATTCTAAAATGTGACTTTATATTACTAAACCATATTCTTCAGGTCCTTTTTTCCTAATGAGTGGTTGATATATTTATAGTGATTCTGTAATGCCTAATTCTCTTATTTCTTTAGTCTCCCATTTTCTGTTTCTTTCATTCATTTCTATTATTTCCCCAATGCTGTTAATATGGGCTTTAAAAAGCTGTTTCTCCCATTTTCATCTCATTTTAACTTTCATTCTGTTTCTGGTTTCATCCAATCTCAAGCTTCTTATTTTTGCTTTAATGTGAATGAACTTCCAATTTTTCATATTCCACTTATTCCAAACTCCAAACTCTAGTTATTCATTAGGAAAACCATTCATTAAATACTTACATGTACAAAACATTGTTAGGAGAGGGGAAGAGGGAAGAATACTAATTCATGTTTTAATATAATTAACAGATGAGCATGGTGGTGGCAATCTGTAATGCTTGCTACTGGTGAATTGATGAATCACTTGATCTTATGACTTCTCAGTCATATTAAGGCTAAAGTCAAACAAATAACGGCTCTAAGTCTGTCCTTAGTCTGGTGAGCCCAGCTAGGGGTAAGGGAAACCAAGATACCTAAGAAGCATAAAAATAGCCTAAGTCAGAATTAGAAAAGGTCCAAAATTTCATACCAATCAGGGGTAAGATTGCATCCCTGAGTGGCCACTGCTATTAAAGCCTAGGAGAGAGAGGGAAACTGTCTCTGTGTCTGTTTGTCTCTCTCTGTGATATATTATGTAACTATATGTATAACGATATAGATATAATCTTCAATAGTAATTCTCCTAAAGCAGTGATTTGAACCTATGGCACGGGTGCCAAAGATGGCATGCAGAGTATGCTCTGGGTGCATGGGACTGCCCTCCCCTCTCCATTTCATTACTATAAAGGCATAGGGACTTGGGCAGAACTGTTCCTCTCCCCTTCTCCATTGTGCCTGATGACATTTTTTCACATCATCTGCCCCCTCTGTCTAGCAGCCCAATGGGAGCAGGGTTTGGCTTGGGTGGGGGATGGAGTAAGGTGGGCAACTCATAGGCAGCAGAGCTGGAGGGCAGCAAAGTCCTCAGACCACTCCACTCCCCCTCTCTACACTCACTGAGGACATTGCTCACCTCACCCACCTCTCTGACCAGCAGCCCAATGGGAGTGCTTCCTCCCTACTCTGTTCAGAGTGAGGAGGGGAGGGGCAGGGTGTGCCTGACAATGGATAGGGGGAGGAACACAGCATACTGTCTGTGGGTGGGGGAGGCAAAGCACTTGATGTGGGGGCAGGCAGAACTCTTCCTCTTAAAAGATTATCATCAGTGCCCTAAAGGGACATTACAGACATGCAAGGTCCTACTGCACTAATTTCTGGTTGACTTTAAAATCATTTGTTTTTGTAGAGTGAATGGGAAGTATATATTCTAAATGTAATATCTAATTAATATTTTCTAGGAGAAGTGAGAAAAAATAACAAGTAACACAATTAATCAAATCATTTAAAAGTGATATATTGTTCTTTATTTACAATTACCACCATTTAAATTGCAGGTATCTCTAAACAGAGGAATCAAGATTTCAGTTCTGGAAAGCTTTCCTAACTTAAAACTTACAAACATTAAAAAGAAACCAACAAACAGGCCTAAAATTTTAAACCTGTTCTTGTCTAATCTTAGGTTTTTGTACAGTCTTTACTTTTGACTATTGTTAAAGCATGGCTTTATTCATGTAAACATTATATCTGAATATCAACATGTATGTTAAAAATGCATGTTCCTAAGTTTTACCTACTTGTAACTTATGTAATTTTTTTCAAATTATTATCTTAGACTTAAGAGTCATCAAAAAAGATGAACATTGCTCTGAAAAAAGGATATATTTTAACTTGGTTATAGAAAATATTATAATTTTCTTGGTACCCTTCTGAACTTGCTTCTACTATATATCCGTATTTTTAAATGGTTCACCGATGTTCTTTTCTTCTTTATTTTTCATCATTATCACTACCTTCAAGCATTTATCAATCGTCTATCTATCTTTTGTGTCAAGCAAAAAAAAATATATTTGCATCTCTTCTCTGAAATACAAAAAAGTGCCCTCAATCAGTGTGCTATTTGTGCTATCCTAATTTGCATACATTCTGCCATAACAGTTCACTGATCTAAGGATTTTTGGCCTCTATGCTGTCTGATTTAGCTCACTTTCATCTTGCACTTTTAGATACTACCATTGTGGAAACCAAGCCAAATTAGTCAAAATAAGTATTTAACTTCATTTGGCAGTAGCTTGCTTTGAAAACTATAGGTTGTGGCAGAAACTAGGTCTAGAACAATATGTTATAATATTCATTAAAATAAAATCAAAATACAAACATGATCTAGACATAAAAGGAGACATCTTAAGTAAGATGAACCAGTAGAAGAACCAGGAACATATTATCTATCAGATTTATAGATAAGAGAAGAACTTATGGTCATCAAGAAATAGAGAGTATTGCAAAATATGAAATGGATAATACTAAGTATAAAAGTTAAAACTTTTTGTAGAAATTTAAAACAAAATTTGCCAAAATTAGGACAGCACATAGCTGGAAAATAGTTTCTATAGACAATCCCTTGTTTGAGGTCTCATATATAAAGTACAGAGAAAACTCTGTCAAATGTATAAGAACAAGAGTCATCCCCCAGTTGATAAGTGGGCAAAAAATAGGAAGACAATTTTCAAATGAAGAAATCAAAATCATATGTAAGTATATGGAAAAGTGCTCTAAATCACTAGTCATTAGAGAAATGGAAACCAAAACAATTCTGAGATATCATTTTATACTCATCAAGTTGGCCAAAATGACAAAAGAGAAAAAAGACAATTGTTGGAGGAACTTTGTAAAAATGGATACACAAATACATTGTTTGTGGAGCTGTGAACTGATCCAACTGTTTTGGAGAGCAATTTGTAATTACACTCAGAGGGTTATAAAAACTATGTATACTTTTGGGCCCACCGATACTATTTCTGCATCAGTTTCCCAAGTAGATAAAGAAAGAAGGAAAATAACCTATCTGTTCAAAAATATTTCTAGCACCTCTTTTTGTAGTGGTAAAGAACTAGAAATTGAGGGGGGTATCCACTGATTAGGGAAAAGTTAAACAAATTGTGATATATGATTGACATAAGAAATGAGTGCAAATTAAAAAAAATAAAAAAACTACATAGGATAATAAACAGTAAAGTAACTAGAAACAAGAAAACATCATATACAGCTACATATTTATTGCTGAAAAAATAAATTGTTAATGTTACCTTCAGAGAATGAACTGAAAAATGGAAAAATGAAAGGCATAACTAATACATACAAAAAAGAAAGCTATAGGTTGTAATTATTATATACTTTATAAGAAAAGCAAGCAATAGAGAGAATAATAGTTCCACTTACAATTTAAAAACAAACTAGTAAATATATTAACACACCTATTTTATTTGAAATTTGTTAAATTGAGAATATTTTAAGTCCTTATTCTTCTTTCTAATATATAACTTGGCCAACATATGTAAGCAATTTTAATATTTGTCTTTCATTATTAGTTTAAAATCCTCTTGATCAGATTTGCAAACTTTAAGGTAAAGAGATTTATTTGTATTTATATTTCCATCAATCACATTTTATACATATCTTCTTAAGTATTTCCTTTTCAAATAAGATTCTTTTTAAAAATTTCCATTTACTGGCAATATGGAAAAGAACACTACTGGATTTTTCACATGAATGCCCATAACTAAAGTTTTCCTCTATTAATACAGCTTGTCCCTACATCCATCACAAGTAACCAATAGTGATCATCAGATTTCATTAGTCTTGAAAGTCTTTTCAGCCAAGAATATTCTCTAAGCAAAACAGTAGCCTGGTTTACTATTAATGTCAAGTCAACAAATGGCCTCAGATACTTTCAATAGGAAGTCACCAAAAAACAGTACTTAGTTATTTCTTCTTTGGTTATTTTTCAGTATTGTCTTTCCTGGTGGCACCTTTAGTTCCACACAATCATCACAACAATATAAGAAATTGTGTCCTATTCAGAGGTCCCAATTTCCCCATCTATGGGAAAGATTCTCAAATTTCTTACTTCCAAGTGTTCATTCAGTGGTCTTTCTTATTTACCCTATTTATTCCTGTTACATTCTTTGACCTTGTAGTTACTTGACACAAGTCAGGTAACTAATTCTACTGCCTCTTTGAGTTCTCCTTCTCTTTTACTACTCTATAATTAAAATACTTCTTTGATTAAAAAAATCAACTTCCCCCTTTCTTTCATGCCTTGGAGAGTATAGAAATATTCTTTCTCACTCTTCAATACTCTTGTAGATGTGAAACTAACTTGTATTCATTTTACTCATCACTGGCATGTATACAAATTCAGGAGATGGCTTATTTGCTAGAAAATTCCCTCTGTCTTTCTTGATCAAAAGCAGATTTTCAGTCACATGGTCCTCTGCCAATCTCCCTAGAAGTTCTTGTACTGAACTGCCTTCTTGCTTCACTACCCCAAACCTGAAATGGAAGCTTAGACACAGGATTTTTCATGGGACCTCTCACTTTTTTCTCACAATATCAGCTACATTTCATAAGCAACTAGAAGCTTACTGTCATATCCAATAAAAACTGAAAGAGTTTCTAGCTGTCGTCAGGAGAATCTCAAGTAGAAATCTAATTGCCAATGACTTCATACTCTTTCTACTTCTTACCTCCTGTTGCCAACATACTTTAGACTCTTCCTCTCACCTTGCTGCTACTTTGCTACAGAATCTTATTTTGGACAACACTGATACAATCATTAAGTTAATTAATTGCTTTATTTACTTGTTTTTTAGTCATTTTTCAGACTGCCTATAATCTTTAAAATTTCTTTATCAAATCAATACAGCCTATTTTGACAAAGTAATCTATAAAGATGAATAACTTCCTACCCTATGAAAGTTGTACTGTATCTTTTAAATATTATTTTAATTTCTGAAGTATTATAAAAGTATTTTGAAAGCAACCTAAATTAGTTTTCTCCACCTACTTCTTCAACTGTAAAATATGTAGTAAAGATAGTCATATGCTAAAATAATCAACTAGGATTATTTTTGAAAAAAAAACATTAAAATACTCCATAATAGATTAACATACTACACATGTTATAGTATGTACATAATATTGAGCTATTTATAGTAAATAAAATTTAAGGAAAATGTAATTATTAGCTATATTTTGTTTGACTCTATAATGACTAATTTCTTAAAAGCTCATTTCTACTTAAGAAAATGCCTTCTAATATAATGATTACTTAAAACAAATGTTTGTATTTAATTTCATGAAAAAAATTTTAAAAAGGATAATATGCAATATTTAGAGGCTGAATTAGATATAGAGGCACAGTTACTCTATGTTGATTGGTGGAAAAACAAACCTCTATTTCCAACAACATTTATTTTCCTCTCTGGTACAATTTGTCGTCAATAGATTTCCTGCAAAATTATCTTTTAAACTATTCTCTTCATTGTGCTAGACCACAGTATAAAAGCTGTCCTGTCACTTTTTCACCATAATTCATCATTAGTCTCAACTAAATTGAAATTCTCTTGTGTTCACAAACTTCCATCTACCTAGTTCACTCTTTATTTAATCCAATAAAAGAAGCCTAACTCCAGCAGTTTCCATAATTTGTTTGAAAAGGACTTTGCATAATAAATGAAAAGGTTTTATTACTTGTGCTTCATTCAGAAGCAGTAGTGTTCAACTTAAATAATGCAATTAAAGGTGAGAAGAGAGTAATTTTCTGCAAACTCTCTCTGGTGACTTTCTCAATAGGAGTCTTAAACCTTTAAAAGCCTTCACAGTAGCAATCTCTGCATTTATTACTCACATGTTTCAAAGCAGCATTCTTTTACTTTAGTAATCATTGCTACTTAGGGCAAAATCTTCTTTATATATGTCTTAGACATCATGATATTCTAAAGGTACAAGTGATCCATTATTTGAAAAAAATCACTTTGAAAAAAAGTAAGTATACCCAAGATTTAAATATCAACCTTTACCTCAAAGATGAATACATTTATCTGTGGTGGGCAAGTCAAATGACTACTATGAGCCTCAGTTTCCCAATTTGTAAAATTGGAGATAATAATCACATTTTATTCTAAGAATTTCTGAAAGGACCAAATGAGATAATAAATGCAAAGCAGCTTTCTAAGCTTCAAAGTTCTTTAAAAATGTCAATTTTCAGAGCCCATATCAACCTGTGCTTCTGAGAAAGCTCCCAGCAACAGCAGAATAGCAAAGGCACAAGTGGTGGAAGAGAAATCATTGTCTCAGTAGCTGAGACATCACTTCGGGGATTTGTACTAGCAGAGCCCATACCCAGATCATTTCAATGTAAAATATTGAGTTGGAAAGGAAAGCATCTTGGTCACTGGCTTTGGTTTACAAAGATGATCAAGAATTATACCCCACTCCAGTGGAACATTCAATACCATCCTTCTTTGTATCCCAGGGAAAATGTTCATACTACTTCTACAAACTTCTTCCCAAACTTATCCTGACTTTTGTGCTCTTCTTAATTGCTATGCTTCTGTGGAGAATCATCCCATTACCCTTTTTTGATGATATAACCCCAACCCCAACACTGTGAAATTCAAACTTGTATCCTTAGACTTTGTACAAATTATGGCCTGTTAAGGGCCAATGTTTCAAAAAATTGAAATAATGAAAAACAATTATATTTTATTGTTTTAAATGAAAATATTTTCCACACAATTTTGTTCAAACTGTGAAACCAATAGACTGAACTCTCTCCTCAAATGCTCCATCCTCAATTTGGAATTAGGACAGTAAGTGATAATAGGAATTGAGTGAACCACACTAACTCTATTTCTGGATCTAGCTCAGTTCCCTTTCCATTCAATAATGGTTCTACTACAAATTCTGTCTTGTGAGAAAACTTTATTCCATTTTGGGAATTGGAAGAAAAATTTATTGCATCATATTAACCTTATGGGAAACCAGATCACCTAGAGTACCTGCTATTTAGAGATATTTGACCATACCTGGGTTATGTTGACCAGAAACCCAGTCAGATAATGCAGACATGCAAGGAGTTTTCTCTCATAATAACCATCTCCATCAATAAATAGAAATATTCATAGCTGCACTCTTTATGGTGGCAAAAAAAATTGGAAAATGAGGGGATGCCCTTCGATTGCATAATGGCTGAACAAATTGTGGTATATGTTGGGGATGGAATACTATTGTGCTCAAAGGAATAATAAAGTGGAGGAATTCCATGGGGACTGGAACAACCACAAGAAATTGGTGCAGAGTAAGAGGAGAACATTTTACACAGAGACTGAGAGACTGTGACACAGTTAAATGTAATGAACTTCTCCATTAGTGGCAATGCAATGATCCAGGAAAATTCAGAGGGACTTATGAGAAAAAACCCTATCCACATTCAGAGAAAGAACTGTGGGAGCAGAAACACAGAAGAAAAAAATTGCTTGATCACATGGGTTTATAGGGATATGATTGGGGATGTACATTCTAAACAATCACCCTAGTGCAATTATCAATAATATAGAAATAGGTCTTGATCAACAACACATGTAAAACCCAATGGATTTGCTCATTGGCTATAGGAGTAGGGTGGAAAGAGGGGAGGGAAATAACATGAATCATGTAACCATGAAAACATATTGTAAACTAATTAATTAAATCCATATGTCTTATCTGAAAACCAGCCCCTACTGGTCCAATCAGTTGTTTCCCTGTTGCTTTGATTGTTTACAAACACTTGGGAGGAGTGAGACATCTCTTTTCCAAAATTCAGACAATTGTACTTGTTTACTCTGTGCCTCCCAAGTTGGAAAGTCCCTAATCTTGCATCCAATTGGAAATCAGATTTCCTAATGTGTCCTCTTAATTAATTGCCCATGTCTGATAGTTTTTAATATATAAAAGTCTCTTTCTCTCTGGATTTGTGATCCATCCCTAAGCTGAGAGGACTGTTCCTGATTTGTTGGGTAATTGCCATGCATGGCTTAATGAATGTAAAGGCTCACAAGATTGAACCTTTGTTTCCTCAGTCATTTTGTCTGTCAGTAACCACAATTTCTTCCCTTTCACAATCCATCTCCTAGAAAAAGGAATGTACATGTGATGCCACCTCTTTCTCACCTGGAAGTTGTGTTTGACCTCACCAGCAGAAAGTTAAAGAAAAGTGATTCACCCTCCCAGTGATCAGGGATCAAGGAGTAGAGGCACCAACTCTCTGGCTACTGGATGAGAAAGAAATCATTAGGTAGGTACCCTGAAGGTACAGGGAATGAAAGCCAACAGGAAGCACCCTTGCCATTTCAGTCTATCAAAGCCTCTTTGACACCTGCTGTTTTCTCTGAAGGAGAAAACAATGAAATAGAAATCATTGCCAAATGGCCAGGCCCATCACTTTGAGGACTTGTAGAAGAGGAGCCCAAATCTCTCTTATTTCATTTGAGGAAACTTAGGTGATGGGAAAAAAAAAACAACAAAAGATATCAATAAAAATTTACTTAAAAAAAGACTATTGCTGGGGGCATAGTTAGGTGATTCAATGGATAGAGAGACAGGCCTGGAGATGAGAGATCCTGGGTTCAAATCTCACATCAAACATAATTCCTACTTGTGTGACCCTGCACAAGTTGCTTACTTTCCACCCCAATCCCAGCCTCTTTACTGCTTTTCTTCCTTAGAATCAATACATAGTTATCAATTCCAAAGTAGAAGGTAAGGGCTTTTTTAAAAGACCATTATAAATAGTACTCTTTATTTATAATGGTGGGAGATCCACAGTTATTGTAAGTAGCATATTTTTTCAAACCTTTTCAAAGTACCAACTGGTTGAAACGATTTTTTTCTTTCTCTCTAAAAAATACTATTTGTCATAAAGTATGGTCCTCTGGGAAGAAGAATGGGAGGGATATTTGGAATAACTAGTGGATTAAGAATAGAAAATATTAACAAAAACGAATTTATATTATATCATATTATTTAATTGTATGTTATACAATAGTACATGTGACATGTATAATGCTTTATAATTTTATAAAACTTTTAAAAAATAAAAATAATATTATTTAGGACCTCAAAAAAATGTCAATTCTTCTTATCTCTAAATTGCAAGGAGGCAAGACCATGACATGAATAGCCAGACCTTAAGTAACTCCATAAGATATTACATATAAATACACACCAAAAAATCATGAAAAATAGAGTAAAATGTGTAGCAAAAAAAAAAAGCAAACATATATAAGAAAAATAAATATTTCTTTCTAGAGAAATTTGAACATATCCCAAATGGAGAGTCAATGATTCATGTGATTTATTTTCAGAGAGACAGAATGATGAATATAAATGAAGATGCAATAGTACTAGGGAGTAGCATTCTGACTTTCACCAGACTTTCTCTGCTATTTTATTTTAATTCAAGCTTTCAAACTAAAACAAAGGACAGGACTCTATCAGACTGTCAAATACCAGGAAATAACCACATCTGATTAAAGGGAAATTGGTTCTAAGCATGTGTGCTCATATTAGCATGAAAAATATACAAATTTTCTTGACCATCAGAAAAACTTAGTAAAGGGGCAGCTGGGTGGCTCAGTGTATTGAGAGCCAGGCCTAGAGATGGGAGGTCCTAGGCTCAAATCTGGCCTCAGATACTTCCCAGCTCTGTGACCCTGGGCAAGTGACTTAACCCCCATTGCCTAGCCCTTACCACTCTTCTGCCTTGGATACAATGCACTGTATTGACTCTAAGATGGAAGGTAAGGGTTTAAAAAAGAAAAGAAAAACTTAAAAAGCTTCACAGTGTGATCAGAGATGCTTTCTGAGTCATAATTCTGGCATTTTGATTTTGATCTGAATGGAGGGAGAAAGGGAAGGGAGTGAGGAAATAGAAAAGAAAGATAGAGAGACAGAGACAAAGACAGAGAGTGAGAGAGAGAAAACCCTGAAGAAATATTTCAAAGTATGAAAATTCTGCATCTCTACTACCAAGTAGAAATGAAAATTATGCCCATGTACCATACAAATGGTTCTGTCAAGTACAAGGAAAATATTGGATATGAAAACTTTGGGAGTCCAAACTGAATGCACCTACACAAAGGTCCAAGTGTCTTAAATAAACTGTTAATGAAAAAATACCTTGGTCTACTAGTATTTGGCTAGTTGAAGAATAAATTACTCATAGAAAATTACATATGATATGATATAAAACATAGAACATGTAGCTTTCAAGGATGCCTCCTTTTCTTTGATCTAAATTTGATCTAAAATGATACTTCCATGGCCTCTTTTTATTTTCTTTTATTTAATTTTAGGAGCAACCAAAGACAGCATCTGTACATCTGCAAGAACAAATTTTATATATACATATAAACACATATATGTATATGTGTGTGCATGTGTCTATATATACATAGATTTATTTGAGGTGATTATCAATCTAATTCATTAAAATACAGTGATACCTCAAATTCACTGACATTCCTTGTTAATTATTTTCTGTATTAATTTTATTTATGCGCAACAATGAAAAATGCCTAGTTAACAGGTCAAAAGGTAGAATAAGTTTTTGCTAGTTGAGTGTAGATACATTGATGATTGAGGTAAAAGAGGGTGAGGTTTAAAAAACAACATGATTGATGATGATGATGATGATGTTGATAATATAACAATAGCTTTAATTCATGTAGCACTTGAAAGTTTGTGAATAGTTTTATAAATATAATTTTATCCTTGCACAGAGAGGTAAAGGTTTTACTATCCCCTTTTACAGAGGAATAATCAGGATAGACAAAACCAAGGGTAAAGTGCACTTTGTGAATCAATTACCTGCAAGATTCATAGTTGTCCATCGAACCTCATTACCTGCACATTCCACATGACAGTATTTAGGATGCTAGAATTATTTGGACAATTTTCTCATATAACCGCTTTGCTATATAGGTAGATGCAATGATAATTTAACTCAGAATGAGAAAATATGCTAAGCCTACCTTTATTTTCTCTTTGGATAATCCACATGAGGACAGAATTGTTCTAGTATATGTTATATTAAGACTCTCCCATCTCCAAAATCCTAGAAGTCTGAGAAATATGAAAGTCAAAGAGGCTTCTTAGTAGTTTCTTATTCAGTGTTTTAGTAAAATTATAAGAATAATAAATCATATTACTGTATAGTACAATGAGACTGAATTGATATTTTTATAACTGTTTCCTATAACACCAGTAGCTATGAGGATGTTCCATGGAATTTCCCAGAATGGTGGCAGAGGGGAGACATGCTTAGCTGGAAAAAGGTGGTATTTGGATGGTTTCTACCTAGTATAGGAAAATTAAAAATAAAATAGCACTAAAAATTTGCTAACTCTACTTTTAAAGTACTGGAGCCAATGTTATCCTACTACCAACATGAATAAGGTATGTGTGTGTGTATGTGTGTATGTGTGTGTGTGTGTGTGTGTGTGTTTTCATTGTGGGTTTAATAGTTCTTAGGGATCATTTAATACAGTCTCTTCTTTTTACAGATGAAGAAATGGAAACTCAGTTAAGTGAGCTGATGAAAGGGCTTGAACCCAAGCCTTCTCATGCTGTGTCAAGTACTCTTTTCATTGCATTATAATTTTATGGACTTGAAGAATTATAGCAAACTGTTGGTTTCCTCGATCAGATAGAGTTGCTGACTACCATCTTCAAGGGACAATGGGAGCTGGGACATAGAAGATAGAGAAGATTTATAGGAAGAAAATGTCTGTTTTCCATGTTTTCACATTACACTCCATGCTGAGAGCCAATGACCTCAAATTCACCTGTCTAAATATTACTCTGCCCTGGTAAAATTATGAGAGTCAGAAAGACAAAAAAAATGGAATGGTTCACAAATTCCAGTGTTTTTTTACATGTTTCTCTTTTCTTTCTAAGGTTCTTCTTCTATCTACTATATATTTATACTATAATATATATATACATATACTATATATTTACTATCTATAGAGACTATATAATTATAATTAGTTACCAACTTAGGCGAATGTTGCTACCTCTTTCATAAGGTAAATTCCTTGAAGGCAGGGATTTTTTAAAAAATTATATTCCTTGCACTCACCAAAGTATCTTGTGAATATTAAACAGCTAATGCATTTTCATTGATCATTCTACTGTGTGCATATTTACATGGCTTAAAACCAGAACATCAGTTAGATTTAAAAAAATATTTTGAAAAAATAGCCTCATATACTTAAGTCAAAATATTTCTTTTTTTATTGGTCCAAGGAATTTGATTACTCTGATTTTTTGACAAATACATTCACTTTTATATTAGAACATTTTCACATCTAAAAAGAAGGGAGAGTGATTTTTTCCTTAGAACTCATTGATATTTGGATCACTGATAATGGGAATAGAATTGATTTGAAATAACTACCCTGTTTTGGAAATTTCATATATTCATTTGAGATCTTTGCTCTTCTCTGAAGCTGACCTATGACACAGAGTGGGAGAAACTGAATGTAGAGCTTTAAATTTGCTCAATAAATTTCCAAAAAGAAATGAAAAAAGGATAATCTAACATATCATTAGACATTACTAATTCAATTTATAAGGTATTAAATGCTGTGATATGGAAATACACAATGAAATGCAAATAGTCAATGCCATCCACACTTATGCAAATACTAACACTCAATTCTGCTAATTCTTTGGATTCCTTAGTGGTAAACAAACAAACAAACAAACAGGGACTGTACAAAGGATACTTGCAAGTGATTTATAAACCCAGGTGCTTACTTTCAAAAGGAGTAAAGTAAGCAGAAAAGAAAAGAAAAAGAGAGAGAGATTTTCATTCGGTGACATTAATATATACTGATCCAATAAAAAAGTTGTGAAATATTTTAAGATAACTAGACTGTACCCATACTACCAAGGGCTGAGAACAAAAATTAATTGTGTGGGGAAATTTACATGTATATTTCATTTAAGTGTATTTTTGAGCAATTTCTCCATGACAAGAGAGATTTCTGAAATAAAAAGTGAGCAGAGACTAGCTTGAAAAATTCTGTGTGGGGGAAAATATTGTTTTAATTCCCTGGGAGACCCATGTTTTAATTGGGAATGAAAATGAGTTTTCAAGCTCAGACATCTATATCTACATACACAGATATATGTATGTGCACTGTCTATAATACTTGAATGTGTGTGTATGTGCGTGTGTGTGTCTATATAATTTACCTTCTAATGGAAGTAGCAGCATTCATGTAAAATTAATGGGAAAATATGCAAGACAGACTGTGATTTTAGTATGGATATTCCCTCCATCAGAGAAAGCCTAAGGCTTCTTATGAAATGAAATATTGTCAGTGAGGCTAATTCTTTAACTAAAACTATGAGGAAAAATAATATGGACTCTGGTAAATATAAAATATTAGGAAATATTAGGAATTATCCAAAGTGATATTCTGATAATCTAGTCATGTAAAAGAAGCCCTTATAAAATACAGAAAGGTAAATAAAAGATGAATGGAAAGCTCCTTTTGATTTATCCTGATTAGAAATATAGTACCTTTTCTGTTAGAATGAAGTAAACAAAAATCATGCATATTTATGTACAATAATTCAGTGATGTTAAAAAATAAATTTAAAAATGTTTTTCATAGTAAAAAAATAAGTATGACTTTTTACTTAAAGCCTACAAGCCATATGTAAATATAACTAAAAAGTATAAGCTTTTGCCAAATGACAATCACAACAATAATAATAATGATATCTACTTAAGAAAAAGCTACAGTTTATTAAGAAAAGTTTATGGTTGTTATATAGACATGGCTGACAATTTAATCGACTCTGACTAAGTTATTTGTAAGTCCCATAAGTAGACCAACCTATATTTACTTAAAAAAAATTGTTTTAGCAGTTCAAAAAACCCTTGTATTTCTGAAGGCCCAGACAAAATTATGTCGAGTTAGAAGGGTTATAACTTATAAAAATAAAAATTGAAATGTATGGGGGGGATAAACTCCGTGATGACATTGTGACTATTGTTTTTCATGTTTTCTTCCTATATGATAAAAAATAGAGAACTATATGACCACTCTATCCTCTTATGAAATGTATTACATGAAAAACATCTAAATATGATTGCTATTGATGCCAGTTATCAGTTTTTATCTACTTTTGGCACTGACCAATTGATTCCACCATATGAATGGCAATAATCCTCCAGTGAAGTTATATATGAAGAAAGGTTGCATATTTTTCTGAAAAATTATAACCCTGGGGAGGATAATGTCTTGAAATATACTTAGCACCATTTGTTCACTAGTAATATCTATTTATAGTACAATTTTGCAGTAAAGAGGATAAATTTGGAAGGAAAAATTTCAAGATCATCAACAAAAACTAAAATGGGGCTTTTAAAATTTTAAATGATCATAAATAAGTGTAGAACAGTAGTTCAACTCTCCAACTTCTTATATGTTATGGAATCTATTCCTATCAGTTTGAGAAGTAAAAATCCTTTATTTTAATTTGATTAAATATAATTTATAATGATAAATGTACATCTTCTAAAAGGGTGGTGGAATCAGAAGAATACTATGTCTCCTAAATGAGAATAAACATTTGGGTTCAAATATATCTGTGAAGTAATAGGTAAAATCTTCAGATTATTCTGAATTTATCTTTGCCTGACTTTGTAGTACCCACTAGAAATAAAGTATCTGTGACTGCATGCATGTGAATTCTTCCGACACTTATAATGTGATTATATCACTTTATACTTCAATAGATCTCTACTCCCATTGCCCTTAAAGCCTTTATGTTAGCACATTAAGTTATTCTAGATTCTCAAAGGCTTTTTAAATAGAACACAAACTCATAAAGGTACTAACAAACTTGACTATTTGTAGGTCCAGTGCCTTCAACGGATTGAACATTAATCATCAAAGTCTAAGTGCAAAAGGACTTATTGACTAGAATTTGACCACTAGAAAATGTCTATGGTAACTCTGAAAGAGCTAAGTACAATTAGAACTTAATGTGCTAGAGAACGTGAGAATCAAGAGCCAAAGTGTTGAGAAGACGACCTCCAAAATGATAATACATGAAGCACAACCTGTTGCATTTACTTCTTGCATGCATAGTTTCATGTTATTTTTTTGTGATGCCACTAACAAATTTGTGTTCGATTTGAAGGTTACCTTTGAGGCAAGTATGATATGTGACAAGCACAAATGTCTCTAAGGACAGTAGCTAGTAAAAGAGGTATATATGCCAGTAATTCTTTAAGATGGGACTATTTCATAAATAATGCATCTGTCTTAGGTATCCAAATGGATGTTACCCTTTCATGTAACCCTATGAGATATTTAGGTTTATTACTGTGAATTTTCAATGATTCCAAATTTCCATGGGTTATGTAGAAGAATGGAAAGGGCAGTTAGTATCTTCAAACTCATGACAAAAAATTATGAAACCAAAGACAATGTTGTGAATTCACGGGTACATTATATATATATATATATATATATATATTCAAGGAAGCATAACTTTGTGGTTCCATAAAATGTGAATAGACATGTTATCACATGACTTAGTAAAAGTGTTCACTGGACATGACAAAAAGGCAAAATATTCTTCCTTCATTGTCCCAAGGCAGCAGTCAAGCTTCATTTCATATCAAAACAATTGGTTAATGAGTCAAAATATATCTTTTTAAAAGTTGGCTATAAATATGTATATGTGTATATATGCATATATATAAAATTTAATCATGATTTGATTTAAAAAATTAATATCCTAATTTCAAATAACAATAAATACTTTAAGCATCTAACTTTTCCTATTCTGTTGTTAAAATTGAGAATTATTTGCAACTTCATATTCTCACCAATTGGTGGCATATATTCCATATTTTCCTTACAAAGTATTATAGGTTTCAGCTACAAATATACCTTGCTAGTTTGAATAAATTTTAAAGTATTTTCTTCCATTCAAAGTTAGCTAAAAATGAAATTAGAAAATAGTTTTTATTCTTAGAGGCATACATATGCAATATTTAATGTTGCACTTTAGTTGCTAGTGGAAACTAGCAGGAGGCTCATTTGAGTCTTAGTGAAAACCAAAATATTTTTTCAACAATTATAGAAAAAGACAAGTTTTTTTGCAAAAAGTTATGAATTTTTAATTTAATTTGTATTTTCTCCTATTATACTGCCACTTCCACACAGCACACATATGTATGTATATCCATCCATACATCCATATATACACATATCCAAACATCATATTCTATGTTTAATGTTTGCCACAAATTGTTCTGATGCCTGATAGTCTGGAATTTCCTGCCTGCCATGATATTGATCAACAATCAAAATTAAGTTATGCACATAGATTGTAATTTTGTTCACTCTATAATTTTTATTGAGAAATCTTTCTTTCTATACACTATGAAAATATATTAAGCAAAACCAATATTTAAATATGACAAAGCCATGTTAGCAAGTTTTCTGAAAATATCTTATTCGTAGTATCTCAAACTTCAAAGCACAAGATCGTCTTGCCCTAGATGAATACAATGATTTATTCCTGTACAGTTCAGCAAACATTTAATGAACTCTTTAAATTCAAAAGAATGTTGTCCTTTTAATGTAATACTGAGACCCTATCCTTTAAAATCTTGTTTATAGAAGAAGGTTCCCTAGATCTTTGAAATGACTGAAAAGACAAGAGGAGCTCCAAGGTGACTGTTGCCCATTGGATGTCATTTGGAAATATACAAGCAATTGGGAATTTGATCATTACTTTATACCAAGAAAATATTATTTTTTGAATGTGATTTTTTGTCCTGTCCTCTTTCTGTATCACAAAGTTATTATGTGCTAAGGTACTGTATTATTAAATTATATTTCATAGGATCATAACGTCATAGATTTAAAGTAGAAAGAGCCCTACTAGTAAAGTTATCAAGTATAAAACCTTCATTTTACAGATAAAGAATCTGAGGCATATAGAATTAAGTAACTTTCTTAGGAGGATCCAACTAGTTAGTGTCAGAGTCAAGATTTGAAGCTATGTTGTCTTGCCTCCATGTCTAGTCACCAGTCCAAGACACCATTCTACCTCTTAAGTAAATAGAATCCTTGTGGTACAGCAAATAGCATACTGACCTCATCTATGGTACTATTTGGCATCAGGACGATCTGAACTGAAATGTCAGATGTGCTATGGCTTTCTTTTATGAGTCTTGAGGTAGTAGGCAAAATGTTACTTCATTTCCATAAAGAACAAATCATAAAACTAATTTTACAATGAATGCATAAATTAGAAAATGAAAATGTCTACAAAATAACCAGAAGAAATGTGTTTTATAAACAAGCTATATTTAGTCTGCAAAATGTTTAACCTTTGATTTAGTTTTAGTTTGATCTGTTTTAATGAACATTTCCTTTTATACTTCTGAAAGCCAAAACAATGTCATCATCAAGTCACCAAAGACAGTGAAATATAAATGTTCAATCTCAGTTTATTGGGGCATCTTTTGACTTTTCTAACATATGTAACAGTCCAGTTACAGAAACATATTGGGAAAACAATCTCTTTTGAAGAATAATGGAGTCAACCAAGAGCCTGGAGATTTCTTGACAAGAAATGTTCTGATCTGAGCTCTAAATGTTAAGTTATTTCATGGCAAAGAATATCTACATTATTCATTCAGTCTTTAGAAGGAATATAGTGCTGTTGATTTGATGCTGGAGTCTCTAAAAGGCAAGTTAATCCAAGCACTTTTTATTACTTATTGTCATCTACCTATTTAGCCCCCATTTCGCCATGATGACCACTGTGGATTTTGTAACCAAATGATGAGATTAAACATAATTTGCTCATGGATGTACTTGTAGAGCTTTCAGTACTTTTAGTAGGGATACTCCTGCTACAGCTGCAATTTTGCTGCGTGCTAGTTTAAGTCAATTGCTTTGCAATCAAGTAATGGATTTTTCTAAAGTGGTGAGGTGGGAGGCCAGACACGCATTGGAATTCAACCTTAAGAGAGCAGGATCATAGATTTAGAGTTAAAAAGGGAACTTTGAAATTATCTAGTCTATTCCATTCTTTTTATAGAGGAGAACATTGAGGTTCAGAGCCTTATCCCTGATAACCTAACTAGTCAGAAGTACATTAGGGATTGGAACTGGGTTCTTTCCTGTTGATCAGGCAGCCATCTAAGGAGACAACAGGGAGAAAAATATGTTTCTGGTTGGCAATTCTTTCCATTGCCTTTTGCTCCTTTGATTAGTGTTTTCTAACTGCAAGAGTTGTATAGCTAATAGAACATGAGACTTGAGATACAGAAGACCTGAGTTTGAATCCTGCCTCTGGCATATAATAGCTTTTTCACCTAAAGCAAGTCATATAACCTCTGTCTGCCTCAGTTCTTTCATTTGTAAATGAAGATAATAATTACACCTAGTTTCTGGGATTTCAGTAAAGATCAAAGGAAATTACGCACATAAATCACTTTGCAAACCTTATAGCACTATATTAATACTAGCTATTATTATTATTATATTTTCTCAGACCCTTGGGTTTAGTCACTGATTAAACCTCATTCTTCTTCTTTTTTCTCTTTCTTCTCCAGAGGAATACACATAAGAGGAGCACATTTATAGCATTAAATGTCGGAAAGGTAACAACAGATAGATGGGACAATATTGAGTACTTTACAAGGTCTCCAAGTCATGATACATTTTTGCAAGAAGCATATAACCTGCAGTCTAAATATTGAGAACTGCTGAATCAGTCCATCGATGCATAATGCCCCTTTGTACAGCCATAATAATAATTTCCCATCTTTTAGGTCTCTTTTAGCACATGATCTTGTTTCTGCTATATTTCTCATTATTCTCTCCTAGATATGCTAATTTGCATTTTTCCAGTTAAAAGTCTGTTTCCTGGCCATTATACTAACCTCTCCAGATCTTTGCATAATTTCTCTGTCCTTATTTTAAAACTTGCAAATTTTTCATTAGAGAATTTTGTAACTCTCTGGTTTATTCTCTTTTCCATGCCATTAAGAAAGATATTAAATAAAACCTGACCCAATACCAGTTCATGCACTCATTAGAAACACCCTATAATTAGAACAGAGCCTATTTTCTCCTTCTCTCTTCTCTGGTCTGGAAAGAGTTCAGTACTGATGACAAGTACTCAGATACAGAAAATGGGAAATAAAAGGAAAATTATAAAATCACATTTTTTCTTTTCTCCTCTTCAAATGTTTTATCGATTCTGCTTAACTTATAATAAAAATATAAATGGCATAAAGAGGAGGCATAGCATGATGGATAAAAGATTGGAGTTGGAGTTCAAAATTCCTCAAGATCTTCCTGTAATATGCCACTTCACCTCTCAGTGCCTGTGCTAAATTATAAGGCTATAAGATGTGAACAAATTGTTGATATGCATCGGTGAAAAAAGTATCAATGTCAGTAGCTCTGCATGCTGCCAAAATCATAGAAAAAGACAGAAAAAGGAGAGAAGGAGGGGGTGGAGACAAATGAATGAATGAATGAAAGTGACAAGCACCATTCAACATGGCATAGTGTATAGGACAGGAAAATGCGGTGGAGAAGATCTCAGTTCAAATCCTACTTCAGACATTTACCAGGTAGGTGTGTAATGAGAAACTCTGTTTCAGAAGCCTCACTTGTAATATAAAAGGGTTATACTTGATGATGTATTACTATTCTTTAAATAGTAAATATATAATCCTATGAAATATATAAATGGTAATAGGATCGTAGATTCAGAAGCAAAAAGAACACCAGAGACTTTCTACTCTTAACATCTCATTTTAAAGAGGAGGAAACATTCACTGTGTTTGGCACTTGTTCAAGGTCACACAAACTGTGAGGTTACTTAAATAAATTGAATATTTCTAAATGTGGTTTGTGTCTTTATAATGCATGAAATCAATAAGATCAGAAAATGTATCTCAATTCAGATGTTCTTTTTTTCAACATGACTGGCATGAAAGAAAGTCTCTTATTTAACCATTCTCCTCACATGCATAAATTAGACCACAATTGAATTTATCAATTAATTTTCTCACCATCTTCTTCATGTGTATTCTTGGAACCTGATTAAAGTACTAAGAACATTAATAGCTTTATCTTAATAATTTTATCCATCAATTAAAACGAATCCAATTAATTTTATTCCTAAATCTATCCCATATGATGAAAATCCACTTTTGTAGCACAAACTCAGATATTGCTAGCTTCAGTTTGAAGTCTGATAATGTTCTCTCTTGACAAATATTTGCAAGCTCACTCTTAAGCTCCAGAGAACATTTTCCCCCCAGAAGCTACCTTGTCTCTGTCTCTAACTCATGCTATAAGTCAAGGAATGCTTATCTATATATCACAAAACTCACTGAAAAGAAGCTTACTCAGGAATAAAACCTTAACTGAATGTATTATGCTATAATTAATCACACAAAGCTCAAGAAGATAAAACAAAGGTTTCTTAGCAAATCAAAAATGTTAGATTGTCTCAGGAATTCAATTGCTTTAATAATAAAATATTGCTCAGGATGAAATTGGAGTTCCTTTCATTGTCTCAAATAATAGTTTTGGCAGATTTCTGAAACAAACAAACAATTGATATCTATGCATCATTTACAGAGTGCTTTTACATATATTATTTATTTGTCACCACAACCCTCTAAAGTCTGTAGTACAGACACTATCCCCATTTTTCAGATCAGGAAACTAAGGCTATGACAGATTAAATTATTTGTACATAGTAAAAAAATAAAACAAAACAAAAACAAAAAGAAAAAAAACCTATGATGATTGAAAGGCAGGATTTGAATGCATATCACAACTAATCCCCCTAACTAATCTAAATTCTTACGATGATGCCATGTACTTGAATCTTCTTAGGGGCTAGTAGAAAGTTAAGGTCTTGTATTTCTGTAGCCAAACAAATATTAAAATTTGTCATTACCAACATGACAGCAAAGGAAAGTAATGAATGCTGGAGGGGATGTGGCAAAGTAGGGACACTAATGCATTGCTGGTGGAGTTGTGAATTGATCCAACCATTCTGGAGGGAAATTTGGAACTATGCCCAAAGGGCAATAAAAGACTGTCTGCCCTTTGATCCAGCCATAGCACTGCTGGGTTTGTACCCCCAAAGAGATAATAAGGAAAAAGACTTGTACAAGAATATTCATAGCTGTGCTCTTTGTGGTGGCAAAAAATTGGAAAATGAGGGGATGCCCTTCAGTTGGGGAATGGCTGAACAAGTTGTGGTATATGTTGGTGATGGAATACTATTGAGCTAAAAGGAATAATAAAGTGGAGGAATTCCATGGAGACTGGAACAACCTCCAGGAAGTGATTCAGAGTGAGAGGAGCAGAACCAGGAGAACATTGTACACAGAGACTGACACATTGTGGTACAAGAGAACGTAATGGACTTCTCCAGTAATGGCTTTACAATGTCCCTGAACAACCTGCAGTGATCTACGGAAAAAAAAAAAAAACTATCCTCAAGCAGAGGACAAACTGAGGGACTAAAAACACCGAGGAAAAGAAACTGCCTGACTACAGATGTTGAGGGGACATGATCAAGGAGAGATGCTAAATGAGCGCCCTAATGCAAATACCAACAGCAAGGAAATGGGTTCAGAGCAAGGACACATGTGATACCCAGACGAATAGCCTGTCAGCTAGGGAAGGGGTGGGGGGTGGGGGGAGGAAAAGAAAATGATCTCTTTTCAATGAACAATGTATGAAAATGACCAAATAAAATAATGTTTTTAAAACTAAAAAAGAGAGAGAGCAAAATCATAGCAAAAAAAAAAAATTCGTCATTACCAGTCAATGAATATCACTGAGCTTCCTGGAGAAAAAAAAAACAACCAAAAACAAATTTTTATTTCTGACAGCAATGTCAATTTCTTTTTTTAGGGGGCAGAGTCCAAAGATATATTTCACCTATTAAAAAGACATTTGCATAATATCTGGGGTGTGGATGGGTTGGATGACTTTTCTCCTTTCCACTGTACTTCTTTTGCCTAAAGAATGTACAATTTTCACAAGGAAAAATAGCCATTCCTCAAAGATGTTTTGGAAAGTTGGGAAAGGATAGACATCCATAAAAGTTTTTATAGTACTTTAATGCAGGGTAACTTAACCATTCTCTGAGCCTCTGAATTTCCTTTTCATCCCTCCATTCCCACAGTTTCTTTGCCTGGAATGCCTTTTCCCTCCAACTCCACTTGTTCATATCCTATCTAGACAAACTGTTTCAAAGTAAATATTTAAAGCTATCTTGTCTTTCAAAGCAGAAGTCACATGTTCCCTCTTGACTACTAGAACACTTTGTATGTCTTGTAGTGATCCAATGACAATCTTTCATGCCTTTCAGGACTATTCTCTCATTCAATGAAAGCAATTCTTTAAGTTACTACTGAAATTTCTCTCTCATTTTTTTAACTGGAAAACTTCTGAACATCTCTTAATTCTAGGGTTTCCCCTTTGTTAATTATTTCCTATTTGTCCTGTATGTAGTTTGGGGTATGTGTGTTAGTGTTTGTTTGTGTGTGTGTGTTTCCACATTGTCTGTTCCATTAGGATAGGAGCTTCTTTAGGGAATGGACTGTCTTTTGACTCTTTTTGTAACTTCAATGCTTGACAAGGAATAGGCACTTGATAAATGTTGATTGCCTGCTTATTTATTGATGGCAACAAACAATCTAAATAAATGCTTAGAATTTGATATTAAAATTTCAGAACAAAGTAGACCCTTCCATGAAAGAGAAAACATTATATTGTAAAGGAGGACACATAACATGTATATGGAGTTAATACAAAGTGGTTTCTGAGACTGGGGTGTGTGAATGTGTGTGTGAACACAAACTACTGGGGAACCCTCAACTAGAAGTTACCCTTATGCTGAGCATTGTTTAGATCTTGGGGATTCTAAGAGGCATAGGTATAGAATGTGAGCACTCCATACTCCTTATCTTTATATCTTTTATTGGGCAAAAAAATATGGAAAATGAATGAAATAAATAAGAGCTGAAAGCCCTTGGACTTTGATCCCTTTTATTTACAAAATAACTATCTCCTTCCTGTTGCCTATAAAATGAGGCTGCAGTTGCCACCCCAAGTTGGATTCTCAAATAGTGTAATAACTTACCTGATGATTAAAATTAATAATGAATACTAAAGGGATAGAAAGCTTAGGCATTAACTATTCAAAATGTTAAAAATTAAATGTATTTTTAGTTGGAGTCAAGAGGCCTGCATACAAGTAACAAATAGTGGCTGTGTAAGTCACTTAATTCCTCAATATCCCACTAACTCCCTCAATATTAGGCAACTCTTATTGCTAAATTGCACTGTAAGTATTAGTCATAGAAGTTTCCTCTCCGAATTTTCCATGTAACCACTGAAATCACAGATAAGGAAAAAAAATAAAACAAAAATATTAAGGAGGTAATTGAAGCTAATTCCCCAGATTGGCAGGCAGTATTTATGAAAGGAGACCTATATGTGCCTTGTGTTTGGAAAGAATTTGAGAGAATAGTGGGTTTACATGGTTAAACTGATCTGCAATAGTACTGAACAGGTACTGAACCTGAAGTAGTTGAAGCTCTGATCACTAGGGGACTGCATTGTCTGGCTACACCTGCTGTGCCTCTGATCTATGGACTGATCCCAAAACACACAGGCTGAGCAAGGAGCACCATATTCCATTTAAATGAGAGCATTGGTGTATCTAGGTAGTTAAGGACATGCTCCTTTGACTTTTGCTCTGCCCACAAGATTCTGCATGATCAGTGAATCACAAGCATTCCACACTGAAGGAAAGTGAAAGCTTCTTAAAAGAGGGATAACTAGGAAGCCAGGAAAAGACAGGAGAGATGGCAGGCATATACCAACACCAGAGTTTCAATACAAAGAGAGAACGTAGCAGCAGGAACAATTCAAGATTATGTATCACTTGAACATTTAAAAAATATTTATTTACTTATTCAAATCATGTCAGGTAGGTAGTGTGTCATCCCATTTTACAGATGAGGAAACATTCAGAGAGATTAAATAATTCCTAATTTGCTTAAGTTGAAACTTTTGCAAGGAATTAAAAGGAAAGCAATAGAGAAGGGAAAGAGACATGAGGGTGATGCTATACACCTACAGAGCAAATTCTGAAATCTACATTATCTTCCATCCAGTTAGAAACTGGTTTTTGTCTTTGTTTCACTAATTTGATGAAAGAAACAACATTGCTTTGGTTGATAGAAGTCTATAATTTAAATTTAGGAATAAAGAGTGGGGAAAAGGAAGGGAAAGGGTTGAAATCATAGTAAGAGTAAGGTACTTGTAGAATAGCAGTTCACATGCTAGAAGATGTCAAAAAGTGGACTGGAGTATAACTTGTTTAAAGAACATGGCAATGTGACATACATTAAGGGCTACTGAAATGACTCTCATCATTCTTTTCTTTATTAATAACAATTTTTTTCAATTTGTAAATTCTCTTCCTCTTCTCTTTTCATACCTTATTCTCTCTTAATAATTCCTTGACTCATAAAGACCCATATAATACTGACATTATTAAATGCACTAAAATATTCTTTAGCTTTATTTTTGGTCCAAGTCCTTCAGTTGTTTAAACTAAGACTTCTATAACCCCTAGGAATCATATGTAATTTCATACTTTTAGTTTGTTTATTAACCCATATTTGATATGGAAGTCAAAGGTAAGGTCCATATTCATAAACAATGACTAACAAGCACAAGAATCAATAACTTTCCTAACTTAAGAAAAGGGTTATTTTCAAATGATCAAGAAAATCAATAATCAAAAATTTTTTTCAGCTAAGTCAAATGTGTTTTGAGATTAATATTGAGATTAATACATGAAAAAAGTTTGGCTGATCACATGGTCATTAGAATAGTTTACTTTCGTTTGGGATCAAGTATGTGATTCATTCAACTCATAATATCAAACTACAGAGAATAGAAAAAATGATGAACTTGAATCACCTCATATAAATTAGGATATATAAATTTAGATTTTGTATTGAATATGATACATTTTAATGTAAATATTCTGTACTCTAAAAAGAAAAAATAATTCATCATGTTTTTGATATGAAAGAATAATTCTTCAATGGATAAAATTCAAGATAATGCCCTCAGATTTGTATTAATTACTAATTTTATTCAAAATGACATGTGAAATTAATTAATGATGAGCTATTTTTGTGGATATATTCCAAAATGCTGATTGTTTGGGGCAGAGTGGCTTGGTAATAAATATTTAACACACTGTGGGATATCCTGGTTGCACTGGTCAGTTGTTCATTTCTTTGATCCCTGGAAACTAATTTTTGTTGCAGTCATCTGTAACTGATTGCAGACAGCTTTTCTATGCAGGGACCTAATGTATATCACCCCACTTGCTTTTTATCTGATTGAACTCATATTGCAAAAAGCAACAAAGTACCTTTGTTTGATGCCAATATCTGCCTGCTAACTCTAGATCAGAATCTGCCTGACAGTTTAAAGGGTTTGTTTTGCTTGTTTTTTTAAAAGACATGGCATTCCTACAAGTGCCATTACTGGAAGCACTCTGATTGTTGGAGGTTGACTTGATTCATTTTCTGACTTTTGTTGGTCTACCTCTCCTTCAAAAGCAACAAGGTGTTCTGGCTCCCTATTCTTTGCCCTCCATTCTTGGAGGCTTGCCATATTGTTGCTGAATTTGGTGAAGATACCCAGATGGTTTAGTTCACAACTCATGACGAGAAGAGACTGTCCAACCTCAGGATTCCCATTAGAAGAAATAACAAGCAATTTATTAAAAGAAAACCTTAGAATAATTTTAAGCCATTTCTAAATCAAGGACACTATAGTCAATATCTCCCCCCCTGCCAACTACTAACAATTATTGGTAAGGTCTAACATATTCATAAGGACCCTTTATATTTTTTGATGCTCCTCTAGAGTACTACTAGGAAAATCTAAGCAAAAGGCTTGTGAAATTTGAGAATATATTCTACCTAAAATTTAGAAGTGTTAAATAATCATTTGATATGAATAAATTATAGATTTTAGTGTAAATCAGAGTTTGTTAGCATAATATATCATATAAATTATTCACAATATATATCTTTATTTAACATTATTATTTCATCATATTCATCATGGGCAGAATATCTAAATAATGTAGTAAATTTAGGTATAATAATTTTTAAAATCAAATAGAAAATAACCTAAGTTACTTGCAGAGGTGGAGTCAAGATGGCGGTGTAGAAGGAGCAAATGTTCAGACCTCTGAAAACCCTTCCTTACTGATCACAAACTGAATGCTCCTAGGGAACTGAAAATCAAAACTAATGACAAGACAGACCCAAGGAACTCTCCTGCTGGACTCAATTCAAAAGGTACACCACCCAAAAAGCTGGAATCTGTGAAAAATCAGGTTTAAGGGGAAGGCAGAAGGAAGGTCCCAGGACCCCTCCACTGCCCACGTAGAGTGCTAAGCCTCCAGTGGCAGCAGGAACCTCTGGGTGAGCAAAGGTGCTGGTCTGAAGGGTGTTCCTTGCAGGCAAGGCTGTGCCAGGCTCAGAGCATCAAACATAGGTGGTGGGGAAGGAGCTGGAAATGGAGCGCAGAGCAGGCAGCCTGGTCACAAAGGTGGAGACCCTCCATATTGCTCAAGCCTCCCAGGAGATTTTGGCCTCAGAGAACATCCAGTCCAACACAGCTGAACTTATTCCCACCAAAAGTCTTCAGAGGTCATGGAACTCCAAGCTCCAAAATCCTCCCTCCACAGACTGCTGGACTTTAATCCAATCAAAAACCTCCAGAGGACAGGGCAACTCAAACTCCAATACCTCTCCCCTACAGCCTGCAGGGAGAGAACTTCTGTCAAAGCTCCAAGAGGGAAGACTAACAGAAAACCCCAAAACCAAAAAAAAAGTGAGAGGATAAAGACCACAGAAAAATATGGGGAGTAAAAAGGGGTAAACATGAGCAAACAACAGAAAAAGATGAAAGAAATTACAATAGACAGCTTCTATACAGGCAAAGAACAAAGAGCAAACAGCAGAGAAGGAGGGGTCATCAAACGATAAATCAGGAATCAGAAAATTGGATACAGGCTTTGGAAGAACTCAAAATGCAATTCAAAGCACAATTAAGAGAGGCTGAAGACAATTGGGAAAAGAACTTAAAAACTAAGATAAGTCATCTGCAAAAAGAAAATAGTGTCTTGAAAGCCAAAATCAACCACCTTGAAAATGAGGCAAAGGAGATGAAAGATGAGGCAAATAAGATGAAAGATGAGGCAAAGGAAAGGAGAGATGAGGTAAAGTGGATGAAAGATGACCTCCAAAGAAAATCAGACCAGAAGGAGAAGAATGACCAAAAAGCCAGAGATGAAATTCAGTCTTTAAGAACCAGAATACAACTAGAATTAAGTGATCTCACAAGGCAGCAGAACACTATAAAACAAAACCAAAAGAATGAAAAAATTGAGGAAAATATGAAGTATCTCATTCACAAAACAGAAGACTTAGAAAATCATTTGAGGAGAGACAATTTAAGAATCATTGGTCTACCAAAAGACTATGAGGAAAGAAAAAGCCTGGACATAATAATACAGGAAATTATTCAAGAAAACTGCCCCAACATACTAGAACAAGAGGGGAAAGTGGAGATTGAAAGAATCCACAGATCACCTCCTGTACTTAATACCCAACTGAAAAGACCCAGGAATATTATAGCCCAATTCAAGAACTATCAGAGCAAAGAAAAAATATTACAAGCTACCAAGAAGAAGTTATTCAGAAACCATGGAACCACTGTGAGGATAACACAGGATCTGGCTGCATGTACACTGAAGGACCGAAAGGCATAGAATATGATATTCTGGAAAGCAAGGGAACAAGGTCTACAGCCAAGAATTAACTATCCAGCAAAACTGAGTATATTCTTACAGAGGAATGTATGGTTCATGCAAAAAATAGTACAATTCCAAGAATCTGTAAAGAAAAGACCAGACCTTAACAGAAAATTTGATGTCCAAGCACAGAACTCAAGAGATTACTTGATTACTCAAGGTAATTAAAAAAGAGGGGAAAAAAGAAAAATAAAACAACAAAAAATCACTTTTTTAAAGAGACTCAATAAGTTAAAATGATATGTATCCCTATAAGAAAAGAGGTTATTTGTAACTATTAAAAACTTTTGTTATCACTTGTGCAGCTAGAAGAATTACACTTAGAGAGAACAGTGACAAACTGTATAGGATGAAATAACGAGACATAAATTGGTAGATAGATATATGTATGCATAAATACACATACCTGTATATAATATATATATATATATATATATATATATACAACTAGAGCTAAAAAAGCTTAATACTAAAAGAAATGGGAAAGAAACAAAAGGGGGTAATTTATATTTTTTTATATGTCACAAAGACATATAAAGGCTTATGGTGGGAGTGGGTAGAACATCAATACACTGGAAGGGCAAAGAGGTTGGAGATAGGAAATACTCAAATCTTATATGCATTGAAATTGACCCAAAGAGGGAAGAACAATATAATCCATTGTGGGCAGAGAGTGGATTCATGCCCTTTAGGAGAGTAGAAGGGTAACAAATGGACTGGTGGGGAGGGAAGCAGTATAAGGGAGGGAGAGGGTAGGGGGTAGTTTTAAAAAGACTGCAAAGAAAATGAGGGGGGGGAATAAGAAAGGAGGGGGTAGAAAGGGAAGTAGAATAAGGGTGGGAACTAAGGGGGACTGATCAAAAACAAACATTGGTGTAGAAGGAAATAGTGAAAGAAGAAAAGGCAGGACTAGGAGTAGAAATCAAAATGCTGGGAAATACATAGCTGGTAATCATAACTCTGAATGTGAATGGAATGAACTCATCCACAAAACACAAGTGAATAGCAGAATGGATTAGAATCCAAAACCCTACCATATGCTGTCTATAAGAAGCACACATGATGAAGGTAGATACACATAGGGTGAAAGTTAGAGGCTGGAGCCAAATCTATTGGGCATCAATTCATAAAAAGAAGGAAGGGGATGCAATCATGATATCTGACAAAGCCAAAGTAAAAATAAATCTAGTTAAAAGAGATAGGGAAGGTAATTACATTCTGATAAAAGGTCATATAGACAATGAGGAAATATCAGTACTCAACATATATGCAATAAATAGCATAGCATCCAAATTTCTAAAGGAGAAACTAGTGGAGCTCAAGGATGAAATAGATAAAAAAAATATATACTTGTGAGAGACCTGAAACTTCCTCTATCTGAACTAGATAAATCAAAACAAAAAAAAAAAAACAAATGAGAAAGAGGTAAGAGAAGTGAATGAAATCTTAGAAAAATTAGAGTTAGTAGATATGTGGAGAAAAATAAATAGCAACAAAAAGGAATACACCTTCTTTTCAGCAACATATAGTACATTCACAAAAATTGACCATGTATTAGGGCATAAAAACATTGCAAACAAGTGCAAAAGAGCAGAAATAATAAAGGCAACCTTCTCAGATCACAATAAAATGAAAATAATAATTAGTAAGGATACATGGAGAGGTAAATCAAAAATTAATTGGAAATTAAACAATATGATTCTCCAAAATCAGTTAATCAAAGAACAAATCATAAAAACAATAAATAATTTCATTGAAGAAAATGACAATGATGAGACATCCTTTCAAAAACTATTGGATGCAGCAAAAGCAGTACTCAAGGGAAAATTTATATCTGAGTTCATATATTAACAAATTAGGGAGGGCAGAGGTCAATGAATTGGACATGCAAATTAAAAAAAAAAACCTAGAAAGTGAGCAAATTAAAAATCCTCAGGTAAAGACTAAATTAGAGATCCTAAAAATCAAAGGAGAAATTAATAAAATTGAAAGTCAAAGAACTATTGATTTAATGAATAAGATTAGAAGGTGATACTTTGAAAAAACAAATAAAATAGACAAAGTACTGATCAGTCTAATTTAAAAAAAGGAAAGAAGAAAACCAAATTGACAGTATCCAAAATGAAAAGGGAGACCTCACCTCTAATGAAGGGGAAATTAAGGTAATCACTAAATACTATTATGCCCAATTATATGGCAACAAATATGGCATCTATGTTATATGGATGAATACTTACAAAAATATAAATTGCCTATACTAATAGAGGAAGAAATAGATTATCTAATCAACCCCATATCAGAAAAAGAAATTGAACAAGCCATCAAAGAACTCCCTAAGAAAAATTCCCCAGGTCCAGATGGATTCACAAATGAATTCTATCATTCAAAGAACAACTAATCCCAATATTAAACAAACTATTTAACAGAATAAGCCAAGAAGGAGTTCTCCCAAATTCATTTTACGACACAAATATGGTACTGATCCCCAAACCAGGCAGGTCAAAAACAGAGAAAGAAAATTATAGACCAATCTCCCTAATGAATATAGATGCAAAAATCCTCAATAGGATACTAGCAAAAAGACTCCAGCAAGTCTTCACGAAGGTTATTCACTTTGACCAGGTAGGATTCATACCAGGAATGCAAGGATGGTTCAATATTAGTAAACCATCCACATAATTGACAATATTAACTAGCAAAGCAACAAAAATCACATGATTATCTCAATAGATGCAGAAAAAGCCTTTGATAAAATACAATATGCATTTCTACTGAAAAGTATAGGAATAGAAGGGCCTTTCCTAAAAATAATAAACAATGTATATCTAAAACCATGAGCAAACATCATCTGCAATGGGGATAAACTAGAAGCTTTTCTAATAAGATCAGGAGTGAAACAAGGATGCCCATTACCACCTCTATTATTTACCATTGTACTAGAAACACTAGCAGTAGCATTTAGAGAAGAAAAAGAAATTGAAGGTATTAAATTGGCAATGAGGAGACCAAGCTATCACTCTTTGGAGATGATATGATGGTTTACTTAAAGAATCCTAGGGAATCAAATAAAAAGATAGTGGAAATAATCAATAACTTTAGCAAAGTTTCAGGATGCAAAATAAACCCACATAAGTCATCAGCATTTCTATATATCTCTAACCCATTTCAGCAGTAATAATTAGAAAGAGAAATTCCATTTAAAATCACCCTAGATAATATAAAATATTTATGAATCTATCTGCTGAGAGAAACACAGGAACTATATGAACACAACTACAAAACACTCTCCACACAAATAAAACTAGATCTAAACAATTGGAAAAACATTGATTGCTCTTGGGTGGGATGAGCCAACATAATAAGAATGACAATCCTACACAAATTAATTTACCTATTTAGTGCCATAAACATTGAAGTACCAAAAACCATTTTTCCTGAATTAGAAAAAAAATATAACAAAGTTCATTTGGAAGAACAAAAGATCAAGGATATCCAGGGAAATCGTGAAAAAAATGTGAAGGAAGTAGGACTTGCAGTCCCAGATCTCAAACTATACTATAAAGCAGTGGTCATCAAAACAATTTGCTACTGGCTAAGAGTCAGAAAGGAGGACCAAGGGAATAGACTTGGGGTAAGTGACCTCAGCAAGGCAGTCTACGATAAACCCAAAGATCCCGGTTTGGGGAGCAAAACCCATTTTTTGATAAAAACTGCTGGGAAAGCTGTAAGAAAGTATGGGGGAGATTAGATTTGGATCAACACCTCACACCCCACACCAAGATAAACTCAGAATGGGTGAATGACATGAATATGAAGAAGGAAAATATAAGCAAACTAGGCGAACACAGAATAGTTTATTCTCAGATCTTTGGGAAAGAAAAGAATTTAAAACCAAGCAAGAGATAGAAAAAATCATAATATGTAAAATCAAAAATTTTAATTACATCAAATTAAAAAGTTTTTATAGAAACAAAATGAATGCAACCAAAATTGGAAGGGAAGCAACAAATTGGCAAACAATCTTCATTACTGATAAGGTTTAATTACTCAAATTTATAAAGAGTTAACCCAATTGTATAAAAAATCAAGCTATTCTCCAATTGATGAATGGGAAAGGGACATGAATAGGCAATTGTTAGTTAAAGAAATCAAAAGTATTAATAAACACATGAGAAAGTGTTCTAAATCTCTTATAATGAGAGAAACACATATCAAAACAACTCTGAAGTATCACCTCACACTTAGCAGATTGGCTAACATGACAGCTATGGAAAGTAATAAATACTGGAGGTGGTGTTGCAAAGTTGGGACATTAATGCATTGCTGATGGAGTTGTGAATTGATCCAACCATTCTGGAAGGCGATTTGGAACTATGCCAAAAGGGCACTAAAAGACTGTTGCCCTTTGATACAGTCATAGCTGGATCAAACCCCATAGCATTGGGGTTTGTACCCCAAAGAGATAATAAGGAAAAGACATGTACAAAAATATTCATAGCTGTGCTCTTTGTGGTGGTAAAAAAATTGGAAAATGAGGGGATGCCCTTCAATTGGGGAATGGCTGTACAAATTATGGCATATGTTGGTGACGGAATACTGTTGTGCTCAAAGGAATAATAAAGTGGAGGAATTCCATGGAGACTGGAACAACCTCCAGGAATTGATGCAGAGTGAAAGGAGTAGAACCAGTAGAACCTTGTACACAGAGACTGATACACTGTGATACAATAAAATGTAATGGACTTCTCCATTAGTAGCAATGCAGTGATCCTGAATGACTTCAAGGATTCTATGAGAAAAACCACTATCCACATTCAGAGGAAAAACTGTGGGAGTAAAAACACCAAAGAAAAACAGCTGCTTGAATACATGGGCCGAAGGAATACGGTTGGGGTTGTATACTCTAAATGAACATCCTAGTGCATACAACAACATGGAAATAGGTTCTGATCAAGGACACATGTAATGCCCAGTGAAATTGCACATCAGCTGTGGGAAGGGTGGGTAGAGGGGAGGGAGGGAGGGAAATAAAGTGATTATTGTAACCAAAATAAAAAGCAAAAGTCACCTAAGATAATTCATAGGGAATTTGGGAAAAGTTTATGGTTGTATCTTTAAAAGCATTATCATATATTATATTTTTGCTTTTGAAAAAAGTCTACATGGCATACTTTAGATAAGAAATCTTCTATTTAAGATATACACAAAATACCCAAGAATCCAATATGTTAGTGGCTTTCTGATCTCATACATGTTGGTATTCCCACCCAATGGAGCAAACAGAAAACCACTCATCACTTCTTGTATATTTCACACATGTCTTCTTATAAGGTCTCAAATGATTAATGCATACTAGAGATCTTAATTGAGGTGTTTTAAATATTTTCACACATCAGTATTGTGCTGTTCCTGGACTGTTATACTTTATTGGGTGTTGACTTGGTTCATTTTCTGACTTTGGTTTGTCTGGCTTTCCTTCAAAAAAACAAACAAACAAACAAACAAGGGGCTATGATAACCCCATTCTTGAGGGCTTGCCATATTGTTGCTGAATTTAGTAAAAATACCCAAATGATTTAGTTCAATGAGTCTCAGAACTCCTGAGCTTAAGAGATTTCCAGCCTCAGGATTCCTAGTAGAAGGGAAACAGGCAATGTATCAAAAAAACATTTCAAATAATTTCAAAGCCATTTCTGGATCATTTTCAGTATATTAAATATCTTCCATTTCCCATTATTTCATAATTTACATCTCTAGTTATATAAGACCTCTGGAGCTACAATCACACATCATCATCTATCTATTAGATAATGCATACTACATATCCCAGAGACATTTAACTTATGGAAAACATTACTTGTTTTTCCCCCCACCTAAACCCTGCTTTATTTTTATAGTCACGCAAGCCTGCAATCTTCTCATCAACTTCATCTTTACACTCTAGAAATCTAATCTATTGCTCAATTTGGCCAGTTCAATATTCCCAATGTCTCCTATATACATAATCTTCTTTTTGCCTCAAAAAATACAACCATAAGTCAAGCCCTATTCAGCTTTAACATGGACCATTGCAATATCATTCTTACTGATCCCTTTGTATTAAACTTCTAACCATTTTAATTCATTCTTCAGTTACAATGTGATTTTTATTCACAATGATTTTCATTTTTGTCTAGATAATAGACTTCAAAAACTCTGGAAGAGAGAGTCAGATATCACTGCATCACTTAAATCCAAATAATACACATGAAGACATCACTATGTGATGTCATTGCTTCTTCTTGAAAATGAAGAACTAATAACAAGAAAAATCTTTACTGAAAGTAAGTCTGATCTTGTCAAAACTAATTTATTCCCAGTGACTCCATATATTACCTTCCCCATATATCTCATGTTATTTATATGTATTCTCCCCTATAGTAATATATGACATTTGGTGGCAAAGTTGTTTTTCATTTTTCTTTTCATTGTTGCTTGCCCTTCATTTTTGGAGGAGACCAATAGCATCAGTCCAAACTTTTGGAAGAAGAACTCACTATTTAACAACAACAACAAAAATAACCACAAAAACTACTGAGAAAACCAGAAAATAACATGGCAGAAACTAGGCACAGACCTCATACCATACACCAAGTCTAAATTGAGATATGATTTAGAAATAAAAGTTGAAACCATAAACAAATTAGAGAAGCATGGAATAGTTTACTTGTTAAATATATGGATGATGGAAAAATGTATGTCCAAATAAGAAATAGAGAAAATTGGGAAATATAAAGAAGATAATGTTGAATACATTAAATTAACAAAAATGATTATATGAGAAACAACAAAATGCAAAAAAAAAAATTATAGCAAGTATCTCTGACAAGATCTCAGTTCTTAAATATAGAGAAATGAGTAGAATTTATAAGAATATGAAATTTATGAGAATACAAAAGTTATAGGAATACAAAACATTCCCCAATTGACAAATGGTCAAAAGATAGAAACAGGCAATTCTTAGATGATGAAATCAAAACTATCTTTGGTTATATGTAAAATTGTCCAAATTAATAATAATATTCTGACCATGTTTTCCAAACTAGCCTGATGGCCTATGCAGACTGAGTCGGATATCCAAGTCTGCTTGTGTCAGTGAAAGGAGGGGTTTGCCTGAGAGACTTGATCTGACTCCCCAAGATCCTTCATTCCTTTTGACTGGTGGTGACTGGGACCCAGTGACTGTTCAAGTCCCTTAAAGACAAAGTAAAACAACTCTGAGGTACTACTCTACACATATAGGGATGGCTAATGTGACAAAAAAGAGGAATGATAAAATTTGGAGGGAATGTGGAATAATTGTGACACTAATACATTGTTGGTAAAGCTGTATATTGATACAAACAATTTGGAGAAAAATTTTGAACAATGTCCACACAGCCAAAAACTGTGCCTAAGTCAGTAACAAAATTATTAAGTCTATATTCCAAAGAGATCAAAGGAAAGGGAAAAGAACCTACTTTACAAAAATATTATATCAGCTGTTTTTGTGGTGGCAAAAGACTGGAAATTAAAGGGATGTCAATAAATTGGGGAATAGCTGAACAAGTTGTCGTATATACTCATAATTGAATATTAATGTGTCATAAGAAATAAGGAACAAAATAATCACAAAGAATCTAGAAATACTTAATATGAAGTGATGCAAAGTGAAGTTGGCCATACCAGGAGAATGTTGTATACAATAACTGCAATAAAGTAAGATGATCAACTGTTATTGACTTAACTGTTATCAGCAGTGCAAGGATCCAGGAAAAACGCCAGGGCCTAATGATGGAAAACAACAATTAAAAAAACCCAACTATCTATTGCTATTAAAGGAACTGAAAGAATCTTAATGCAGATTGAAGCATCCCATTTCTCACTTTATTTTTTCCATCAATTTTTCTCTAGTGTAAATGATTAGTTTCTTGTTTCAAAAAATATTTGACATGAAAATATGTATTGCATAACACATGCAATTTATATCATATTACACACCATCCTGGGAATGGAGGAGGGAAAGGAGAAGGGCAAAAATATGGATTACAAAATGTATTATAATTGAAAATTTGACCAACATGTAATCTAGAAAAAAATTAAATTTAAAATTAAATTTAAAAAATGACCAATAGCATCATGGGTGATGTCCTGACATGTGTGAACTAAATTTAGATGAGATTGAATGGTACAAAATCATCAGCCTCACTCTTTCTTGCAGAGTCATCAAAGACCACTGACAAGAAAAAAAATCACTCACCAGGCAATAACCTGGGATAAAGTCAATTATCTTGACTTCTGAGATTTTTAACCAAGCTCTAAGTACTCTACAATATCTGATTCAGCTGCCTTCATGGCTGCTGAACAAATTGTTCTCTTCCACCCATTCCACAGGAGGAACTCTTCATCTCCTTGGGGTAGACATCACCCTAAGTCACTGATGGGTTTGAAAGTTGTTGATGAACTTCTACCTGGTTTAAGGTTGTGGCTGCAAGCATTCTACAGCTTCTTGGTACACAGGTGAGAGTGTTGAGTAATGGGTAGAAAGGAAAGATGGATGAGCAACCTAGAAAAAGGCTTGACAAGCCCTCACATCAGAGTGCCAGTGCTCCCTGAACATCCCAAATACTTCACTTTCATTATATGTGCATTGTTAAGTGCCATCTTTGGTATATATATTAAGTTTATTGACTGATTAGGATTCCATTTAAATTATATGTAGGCAAAATAGTAAAAAATAATTTAGTTTAAAATGGTCATTTTAAATATAGGGCTGTGGAAAAAAATTACAACTGGGAGTCTAATTTCTCTTTTTTTCTTTTGACTATTTGTATTTTGAACTCGTTTATGTTCTTCACTAACTGAGAAAGATTAGATATCCGAATTCCATTGTTTTTGTAAACTCCTAATCAGAACAGTTTTAAAACTTTTGCAAAATCAGAAAGAACATAAACAGATAGTCCTAAACTCCATTACATTAGAATAACATCCAAGTCAAAGAATCATGTAATAAGCTTAAAATGGAAAATACTGGTTCTTTGCAATGTTTCTAGTTAAAATATATTTTAATTAGAAGTGCAATATATTGCACAAAAATATAAATGTCATATTTTATTGTGGTAGCTATAAAATGGTGGCTGATTTATCACTTATTTGACTTGAAATTAAAACTATCAACTTAATGATTTCTGCATGCAAAAAAAACTGTACTTTGCTATGTAATATTAAAATAATTCAGTTATTCAAAAAGGATCATTCATGTGTGAACAAATTACAGAAATAAAGTATTGACAGTGATATATGCAATGATGATGTAAACATATTTGGGGCATAATGCTACATTTTAAAACTATATAATTTATCTTTAACGAATGGAAACAGACACTGGTGTTAGTCATGTAATTGCTAGCTATACACTGGGTATCAACAGACTTCTTGCCTTGGATCAATTTGGACATTGTTAAATGTTTTTTTTAGTGAAAAGTGTTTACAACTATACTTTGCATATTCAATATTTTACTTGACAAGTGTGTGTAATTATATAGGATTTACTTGTCAAGCATTTTTGTAACAAAAGCTTTTAAAATTTTTTCAGTATTTACCAACTTATTTACTTAATGGTATAATATGAGTGAAAAATTCAACCACACAAGTAGAAACCAAAATAGCTGTTCTTTGGTAAAAAGGAAGGAAATTATTTGAAATAGCTTACATGTCCTCTAGCAGTTTGGTGGCCAGAGTATTTAAGGTGACTATATCATCAAGTTCTATATAAAATTGATGTTCTATGAATCAATGATCTTAATGAAACCATTTTAGTAATTGAGGACCAATTTGATGCATCTTTTCTTCCTTCACACCATTTTTCCCCAGCTCTCCAATAATCTTATAAACAAGAATATACTTGGATGGCAGTAGGAATAGGTGGAATAAAGTACTATTTTTACTGCCAATCTGACATATGAGGAAGAAGAGGGGAGAAAGTCTAGTAGTGGCAAAGGGAGGCTCAAGAGTACCTATATGACAAAGGATAGTTGAGAGACACTCTCAAGTTGTAGAAATTTGTTGCTGTTGTTCAGTTATACCAACTCTTGGTGACTCTATGAACTTGGTCATTTTTTTTTAACAAAGATAATGAAGTAATTTTATATTTCTTTCTCCAGTGTGTCCCCATTTTATAGATGAGGATATAAGGCAAATAGGACTTAAATGATTTGTCATAGAGCAAGTTTCCAAGACTTGATTTGAACTCAGATTTTTCCTGATTTCAGAACTTATGATCTAACTACTGCACTGCCTAGCTGTTAGCAGACCCTATGCCAAGAGAATGTTCTATAACTTCTTTTCTACCATCTTCAGCCAGGTAAACCTGACTAAATTCTTCCTACCATGAATAATACTGAGGGTGGGGAACAAGGAAAAGGAAAAGGAAGAAGAAAAAGAATAATGAGAAGTAGGTGGAGGAAAAAGGAAGAGAAATAAATGGAGGAAGAGATGGAAAAAGGAGGTATTTAATTATTGAATATTGAATATGCCTTTTTTCCAAATCATTTCTTGGGTTCACAGACCCAATATGGAAGTTTTATTCATTCCATTATTCACTTACTTATCATAAACTTCCCTTTTCAGGGATTCAAAAGAGGGTTAGAATTCTAGTAATATGTTTATCAGTGAATAATATTCAATTATTTCATAAATATAGACATATTGATTCTATTAGCTCTTAGCCTTTCTCTAGAATGGGATTTTTAAAATATCTGTTTGTTGTATGGGAATTTTTCTTTGCCCCATTCAATCATTTTACTTGCCTTAAATATATTTTCCAAATTCACTTTTTTGTTATTTTTGGTGGTTTTGATTAGATTTTTAATTTTTAGTAGACAAAAAGTAGGCAAACTTACGTATAGCATTCTGGGGGAAAGGGGTGTTTTTGTAGTCAGGCTCACAGAAAAGGCTGGGTCTATTTAAGAAAAAAACATATTTTGTATAATAGTGGCACATAAGAGCTAAATAATTTCTTATAGTTTTATCAGGCTGATAAAACATGAATGTAATGATCTTTTCTGTTTCATTTGGACAGTATTCTTACCTTGATGTACCAATATAAAAATACATACACACACACACACATATACACACAGACATATATGCTATTTTGTGTTTGTATATCAACTTGATGGCTCAATTTTTATTAAATGTGGTGATTTTTTTTGGTAAGCAGTGGCAGAATATTTGTATATTATCTGTGCTCATAGTCTACCCCAATAAAGTACATTCTCTTAACCAGAAGTCGTCATGATGCAAAAGAAAAGAGAAAGAAAATAGAGTGTTAGTTTTGCCCATTAAAACTATATGTAGCAAGGCAAAGAAAAAAAGAATACTTATTTTCATAAAAAAATAAAATGAGGAAACAAAAGTTGTGAACTATTAAACCATCTCAGATAACTATACTTTAGAATTAATTCATTTTTGTCTTATATTTTGCATATTACTGTTTATAATATTCATAAAAAGGGAAAGGAATTATTTTTATTTGATCCCCAATTTAAAATATTATACTGGCAAAGCTACCAGGGGACTACAGATATCAAAAGACCATATTTAGTAGTAAAGATCTCATGCTATCCAAAAAATACTCATTTACATGTACTATGTATATATCTCAAACCAAAGGAAGCTCTCTCTGACTAAGGGAGTTGATTGTTTCTCAATTTTATTACTATCCCTTCATGGGTGGTAATCATTTTCTCACTCATCAGGATTTTTCAAACTTTTTTGTGTCTTGAAAATTTTGGTAGAATGGTGAAAGCCAAGGATCACTTCTTATAGTAATATATTTAAATAATTCAAGGAAATACTAAACTTAAATTAGAAGTTAGTAAAAACAAGGACAAGTTATTTTTTGTTTTCCCATCTAAGTTAAAAAAATACTCCCCCACTTTGAAAAGCTGTTGTCCCTGCCTTAGTTTAGTATGAATATATACAATATATATACAATAAAATAATACCTTGGCAAACCTCATTTTATGGGCTTCTCTCATTTATTTCCTTATTACATACATATTTTATTTATTTGCTTATGAAGACTATTTTATAATTATTAATCTGAAATTAATAATAAATAAGGCAATATTAGAGCATCCCCAACACAATGGTCCTCTTAATAGCAAGCAGTTACTCCCCTTCTACTACATAAGCCCCCTCAAAAATAAACAACAAAAGACAAGAGTTCAATTTCTCCTCAAATTCACTCATATAGATTTAGATAATTGATTAAAATTTGTTGAATATGTTCCACCTGTGTAGGAACAACTAGCTAAGGGGAAGTGTGTGGTATTAGTACTTTCATTTACAAACAAGGGACAACTCAAGCAAAAGGGTTAATCATTTTATTAATCTGCTAGATTAGCCTTAAATGGAATGTCCTAGTATTTCTGCATAAGAGGATATGACTCACACAGTCTGTGTATCTTGTGGTGCATTCTAGGAGCTACATTAAAAGAAAGATGGAATCTGAGCAGTTGTGTATATGTTTGTATGTATATATATATATATATATATACATATATATATATATATATTATAACTCTGAGCCCCCAGTAGGTTCTCTGTTAAGACTGTATACAGAGATAATGATGGCATCTGAGATGTACAAATTTAAAGTTAACATTAAGAAATGAGACAAAAAGAAAAGTGGTCATCATTACTGGACAGAGTTTGTAAAAATTATTCATTGTTGAATTCTCCACAATTGTACACTCTCACTTCCAAACCGACTACATTTATTTTCTAATCTGTGTAATGAGAATCTGAAAACAGAGATGTGGACAACTTCAGCATCAAAGAGAAATGTCATTTTCTCTTTTCTTAATACTCATATGTATAATCAAATTTTAGGAAGGTTAGTTTTAATCTGCCTCTATTGAAGTCACTGTAACAACTGAGAAAGGATCTGTGGTACTCATACTATATGTGCAACCAGGTATATGGAGTGCTAGATAGGGAATCAAGAAAAATATTGAAATAGTTTCATGTACTATTTGACCCTTCAACCACCCTGTGATATAAGGAATAGAGATATTATTATATTTAATGATGATGAAGGGGTGATTCAAAGGAGTTAAGGAACTTGTCCTTGATAATGGATTTGAACAGAGATCTGTCTGAGGATGGGTATAGCCATATTTATATTAAGTTGTTCTGCCTCTAAAATATAATCAAAAGTATTGTGTTTGGAAGAGGTAATGAGGTGTCCTGGTGAAAACCATTCAAGCAAATCAAAGAGCAGCTTTTCTTTTTTTTTGCATTCATACTTAATAAGAGGGTAAAAAAAGTTGAACTACTTTTTGAAGTAAATCCTTAATTTAAATGATATGTAGATATATACAATTTTATAATTAAATATTACTTTAAATGCAAAATAAAAAACGACAACTTGATGAAGAATATTTATTTTATCCATTTAACACCATTTGCCTGAACAGGTTTATCCTAACCTAACCTTTACATCACAAGTCACAGAACATGTATATATTATATACACACACACACACACAATTACATTCATAGATGCATATATACATACACACAATTACACAAGTGTATACTTGCACACATTTATGTATAATGTTAGCATGGAATAGAGAATAGAGAAAATGAGTTTTAGAGGCCAGAATATTGTGGTTCAAGTTCAACCCAGCACATGCATTGCTTCAGACAAAAATAATTATTGACTTAAAGGAAAATGCAGGAGATAAAAAGTTACTAATTATGTTGCCCCCACTATGGCCATCATGTCCATCTCCTTTGTCCTTCCTGGATACAAACTTCAAACTATGATACTGCAGGTTGAGACTCCCCTTCTCCTCATCACCTCCATTTTATTTTTTGTTTTTCTCCAGTAGAATTCATATGCTCCTTTAAGGTAGGCAAAAAAATATCTTATTCATTTGTGATTGCATCATTGGAACGTGATATAGGTCCTGGAACACAGTGAATGCTTTCAAAATGATCTAATTTGCTAGATACTTAGCTAACTACCATCTAATTTTGTATTGAGGGGATAGAGTGGATAGAAGACAAGATATCAAGAAGGTCCTAATGGCAGAGCTCAGGACAGTCTTTAAACCAAAGGAGCATTTCAACTAATTCTTGCATGTATCATGTAAAACAAACAGCAAAAGAAAGTGTGTATTCCTGGTGTAGGATATTAGACCAGCATGAAAAGGAATCAGAAAAGAAATCTCAAGATGTGTAGGGCACAATGGTTAGAGCAGGCAATGCCTAAAATAGATTCATTTGTATCTGGAGGAAATGGGAAAGCATTAAATATTTACTGAGTAGTGTATGATGTGGTTAGGTTTATGCCTGAGGAAAATTACTTTGGGAATTGAGTTGAATGGAAGATGGACTGGAGTAAGGAGATACTTCAGGTAGAGAAACCAATTAGAAAATTGATATAATAGTCTAAGTAAGATGCAACTGATGTCCTAAACCAAAATAGCATCTCTGTAGCTTGAAGGATTAGTGTATTGGAAGGTACTGTGGAAATTGAAATGAGATATGACAACTTATTAGATACATGAAAGAGCCAAGTATGAAATTGATTGGACATGGCAAAAATGAAGGTGGTGCCCTACCAAAATGATGTCTAATTCAAGTAGAAATAGGCGTCACTAATCCTTGATGGCTACATAATAATTTAATTTCAAAATGTAATATCATATATGTTTTATTGTATTTTTGTTTCATTAATATTTACGAATTACATTTTACTCTTTTTGGGGCTGTAATCAAGCAGGTGCATGTACTCCTCTCATGTTTGATACCTTTTCTCTACATTCCATTTGTGAAGTTAGGAAGAAGGGTGGATTTAGGGAGAAAGAGTGGGAGAACTATACCTGAAACCAGAGTGACACTGTGAGGAAAAGAGAGTTTTCATATTCTTATAAATAGCCCTCCACAAAATATTTCTACTTACAGGTTTATAATTAGCACATTTCTGACTTAATTTGTCAAATTGAATGGATTCAACATTTTTTTCCAAAAAAAAAAAAAACCTCTCTCCAAGCCCCACCCAAAGTTTTGTTTGATTATTAAGTTTGTAAAACAGAAAAAAAAAATTACTTAGTCACGGGTAAATAGAAGTAATGAATACTTTGAGAATGAATTAACTCACAAATAAAGACACAATATGAGTTTTACCCTTTAAAATATTTGCTTCATTTTACCATGTGCACTCTTATTGATGGAAGAGGCACATTTGCTATTTTAAAATTCCTTATATTTATAACTGACATTTCTGTGGATTTTACATACATTGTATAAATTATTACTAAAATATTTATCTGCAAGATAAGCACCAATCTAAGTGGGTAAAAGGATTTGTATCAATAGTTATTCCTTATATTGAAGAAAATAGTCACAGTCCCCCAACCCCATTTGAAAATTGGCATAGTGCTTATTTATTCCTCACAAGAACCTTATGCTATAAGTGCTAATATAATCTAATTTTAAAACTAAGGAATTTGACTTACAGAGAGTAAAGTCACTTATTTCAGTGTCATGCAGTCACTAAGTACCTGAGTTAGAATTCAAATTCTGTCATGACTGACTCTAAGCCTAACATTTCATTTAAGTTTTCTCTTCCTATTCATAGACTCTATACAAAGGGAAAATATTTATAGACAATTAATTTAGTAGAGTTTAGACACATTTGTCCTCTGTCAACAAACCAGATAATAATGATGATACATTACTCTGAATATTAAGGTTTTTCTAAGAGTATATTAATAGTTAGATGTTCTTAGCAATTCAGGCAAACCAATGATTTTGTTTGTTTGTTTTGACTGAATAGACTGCTATGCACAAAGAAAGAACCAATACACCTAAGAAAGGCTCTATGCTTAATCACAATGTCAGCATATAATTCTAATTAATTTTGTCAGTATTGAGGATGGAGGTCTTGTTGATTCATGCATATTCTCTGCCTTTTCAGTTCTTGCATGGACCTAGGTTATGAATAAAAAACATATCTTAAAATCAACTGATCACAGTGCTTCAGTTTTTACCATTTCCTTTTATCTCAATTTATAGCATGTGGTTAAATTTAAAGCATTGGTTTTTATAACTTAAAGCAAACATATTATCATGATACTTTATAAATATGCCCTTTTATTTATGTTAGATTATATTTACTAAAGTATTGTCATTATCTTTCTAGTGGGAAAAATGACCCTTCTAAAGAATAAGATATAAAATATTGAATTCAACAATTTGAACGTAGATCTCAAAGCAAAAAAAAAAAAAAATTAAGTTTTTTCCACCCAGATAGTCATTTGTTTTTGTTCTTGTTTTTGAAAATCTGAACCTTCATTTTGGAAATAAGGTAGGCATATATTAAAATGCATTTTATGACATATATCTGTAACTGCTTGAAAATAAACCATATCTGAGTAGTATCACAATAAATTCTTCATTGGACATGGGAATGTGAGAGTAAAAAGGAATTATTTTAATTTCTTTAATTTAACAGGGAACCTGGAGGTCCCTCTTGCCATAGAGATGTGTTGGGATTAAACAGCCCACAGTGACAGGAAGTAGGAACCAGGGAGCCCCCTGCTGGGTCAGCATCAGTTATATCAGTTGCTGAGAGTTAGGAGAGTCAATTGTTGACAATTGATGGGTGAGTTGCTGACAGTCAAGGCTGGCAGTTGTTGGGGAGTTGGCTGCTGGGCATGAGTTGGTCTTTAGGGGTTGGTTGCTGATTAAGTGGGTTGGTGTTTAGTTGCAGGAATATAAAGGTGGGCCTGAATTTACTGAAAGGGCTTTTGGCTTTAGCCTTTAAAGGGCTTTCCTTCTCTGGGATCTCAAGAAAGCAGGAGGTCTGACTCATAGGCAAAAATCTGCTGTCAGTTGGCTACAGACAGTTAGGGCTGCTATAAAAAAAACTGATTGAAGGAGTGAGCGGTAGCTGACTATTATTTTAGGGAGTTAGGTAGTTAGTGAATAATTTATTGATAGAGAAGGTAATACGAGGCCTGGTGTTTGCCAGGCAAAAAGAAACTATCCTCAGAAGATAGTTAGAGGTAGATATTAGGAATTTTAGGTATATTTATAGAGTTTAAGATTAGTTATCTCTCTTTTCTCTTTTCTCTTTTTCCTTCCTTTTAATATTACTTTATTATCTCTATTTTAATAAAACAAAATTATTAATTGTTAAAAGCTGCTAGAAGTTTTCTTTTCTCTGGCTTAAAGGAATAATAATTTACAACTCTACTATATTCTCATTGAAACTTAAGTTATTAAAAGCTACTCTCTTATTTTGTCAAAACCCCTATTTTAATGCTTACAGGAGTTTCTACTAAATTGCACTTGATCTTATAATACAAAATCAAAAGTAAAACTGTTGTAATATGCAATATGCAAACAGAAAATTTCCTCTGTGTCAAATAACATTGGCTCTAAAAACTACATAAGGGCAAGACCTGTCATTTTTCTTTCTCCTTTGCTCTGCAATCTATGACTGTGGATACACCATAGTTGACATATGAATCAGTCATCTTAAGATTTTATGTTGTTCATTAAAAAATGCATTTTCTTTGCTTAGGGACAATAAATTAGTTTCAATGCAATCTTTTTCTTTTCAACAAATAAGATAGTAAAAGTGTGGGCTATCTTTTCTTGTCATTTGCCAATAAGAATCTGACTTCAACCTGGCTCTACTGCAAGTTGTGGATGCTTGGCAGAATACTTTTCTGAACTGAGAGTACAAATTGTTTATATTTTGCTCCAGCTTGCAACACATCTTAGCCTCTGGCATTGGATCAGATATGTTTTTTTTTTCTTTTACAGTTCTTTCTTCCCAAGAGAGAGATAAACAAAATTTTCCAATAAACCACAAGACTTCACAAAATAAAAAGGCAATGTCAGGTTAATCAGGGCCATGTCAGACTTTAGCTTGCAAAATATTCATAATTAATAGAAAAAAGAAAAGGGAATTGTCAAAATATGGGGGCATGTCAGCTTTATGTGCCAAGGGCTGAATGAGCTTTTATTTCACATGAATTTTAATTATTACTTTAGTAATTTTATAAGTAAAATATTAGAAGGAACAAACAGAAAAATATATTGAAAATGTATTGAGATTCTAAAGTTTTTCTGATAGACCAAAAAGTTTTCCATATTATAGGACAAATTTTAAATGGGCTTTTTTGAAAATCATCTCAAGGATTTCAAACAAAGCAAGAATGAAGAATAATTTCATACTAACCTGAATATATTTCCCTCTAGAAGTATAGTGGCCACATTGATTTGTGAAAAGTACTGATACAGAGGGAAATAAGCAGAACTAGGAGAATTTTGTACATTATAACAGTAACATTGTATGATTATCAACTGTGAAAACTTGACTATTCTCAGGAATGCAATGATATGGGACAATCCTGAAAGACTTATGACAAAGAATGGTCTCCACCTCCAGAGAAAGAACTATTGGAGTTGGATGGAAGAGGATCAAAACATATTCTTTCACATTAGTGTGTAATCAGAATCTACTCCCCAGAACTCCAATTTCCAGCATTCCATGTTCCTTCTCAGGTAGGGAGAATATAAATTTTGTGTAGCCTTGCCCCCCCCTCCTATAATTGAGGAGGCTGAAGTGAGCTTTTTGGAGAGGCAGGAGAACTTACTCATCATGGTTTACTTTTTGTTAGATAATTAGGTCTTTTAGTTTATTTTCTTTCTACTTCAAGTGATTATTAATAAACACTATAAATATAATACTTAGAGTTATTGCATACTCATTTAAATTTTACATCAGTATATTTATGGTTTTATTTTGGGGTCTTGGCTTTGTATGAGCATGATGTTATAATACTGACCAATATGGAATTTTGTTTTACATAATAATAAAAACAACATTAAATTAAAAAGTGAAATATTCCTTTACCAAAATTAACTATTAAATATTTATAGTCAAGTATATAAAGTAATTTGTCAGAAAAATAATCCAAACCCCTTTTCTTTTAGATCACTAATTGATTTCTGCTAGTTTTCAGTGTAAATTTTCTATATTCTCAGTTTTGGAGCTTTGCCTGTTATTATAGTTTAGCTACAGTCAATGAATTAATCAACTAGCATTTATCAAGCATCTGCTATGCACCAAGATCTGTATATAGTACAAATATGTAAAAACATTAAAAGATATTTCCCAGTGCATAACAAAGTCAGGGCACAATATAAGTCCTCCATTTCATACATAAACAAAAGTCCCTTACTTTGGAGAAAGAATATATTTCTTCTATAAGAGAACATTCACTCTCTCAGTGTGTCTCTGATGACATCCTGACAATATGATGTGCTCACTATAGTTCTTTTGAAAATAAAACGTGTTGATCATAATGCTCTGATCTTTCAAGTGGAGTTAATAGCAACAACACTGAGTCATAATTCACATCATAAGTTACTCAACAATAGTGGCTCTGAACAAGAGACCATCTATGCTTTTGTGAAAATGGGTGACTTTTCATGCAGAAATATATCAGCACTTAAAACCTGAAAAATTACTTTCCTACAGTACAGCAAGAACTCTTTGGGAAAAGTTGCCCTGATTATTTAGTGTTTACTCAGCCAAAACTCCCATTGAAGTCCATGAATGTTCTCGCTTTGTAAATATTGCAGAATTAGCTCATTTAATTTTCCTGAGAATGTTTATGGAATCATATACTAAAATAAAATACATATGGACAATAAAATTTGTTAAGAGCCAGCCAAGGGATTTGCTCTGATTTCTTTCTTTCGTTCTTTCTTGTTAGTAGAAATAACTACTTTGAGCTAAAGATCTTTTATTTTTTTCATATTTATTGTTTTATTTTGACATAAGAACTTTCTACAAGGGCTTTGATAAATAGAGTGGAACTAAACAACCATTCAGTGGAGCTTCAATAAATTTGCATCTGTGTCCCCACTGATGCTCCTGAATTTCATGCCCTTTCATATTTTAGATTGGGAATGCCACATTTATCAATTGCTTTGAATCAAGTTTAGCATGAGATCAAGCAGCAGTCTACACAAGTGCCAAACCAAAGGAAAAATGAGCTGAAAAAATGTAGCAATTTTTAATGACCATGGAACATGACTTATTTAGGAGAGGAAATCAATAAGGTGAAAACTGTCTGTACCAAAAATAGAACAAGGTGAAAATGGACCTTCATTTTATATCTCTTAGTATAGTACCAGGAACATAGTAGGCATTTACAAATGTTATTGATTGATTTTAGTAACTATTTTTCCTTTCCATTTCTTCCTAATCCATAATTATGAATAAGATTATAATCTCCAAATACATTAATGTACCACTGGCACAAGAGTGTTTCTGAGAGCCTCCAATCTTCTGTATCCTTTCTCATCTAAATTGGCTTCTATCCTTACTCTATTCTAAAAACCTTAGTTTACCTCCTACTTACCAGAAAATATGGACTTTTTCCAGTTCTCATTCTGCTTGCCCCTTGACTCTATAGCTAGTAGTAGTTGCTTCTTTCCTTTTCTTAACTTCTCAATTTCATGAAATTGTAAAATAAGATGTCCAAACTAGATGATCACTAAACTCCATTTCCACCCTCAATTCTAGAATTGACCTCTCTGGGGAATTTGGAGGCAGTGGGGCTTTGGAGAGTAACATGGAGGTTTACAAACATGAGTAGAAGCTTTTGAAAAAGGGTTATTAACCTGCAATCCATGAACTTGTTTTTAAATGTATTTTTATATCTTCATTTTCATGTAATTGATTTTCTTTGTAAACATATATAGTATTTTAAGCATTAAAAACAAAAATATTATTTTAAAAAATGTGGCTCCATAGGTTTCAATAGATTTCTGAAGGGTTCCATCACCCCCATACCCCTATACTTCTCCCCACCTTATACACACACTTGAGAACATTTACTGTAGAGCAGGGATCCAGTCCTCCACTTGTTTAATATGGCCCACACATTAAGAATGATTTCTGGCCCTCCATGTTTTTCTACCACCTATGAGTTTTAGGCTGGAAAAAAACAAATAAACAATCAAATACATGGTGGGTGAGATTTGTTCCACAGACTGTAGTTCTGACACTTGCTCTAGAAAGATAGAAATTAACATAGTATAAAGAAAAACTTCTTAATTATCTATGTTTTCATTCACAGATATTTGCAGAATGGATTATCACATAATATATTCATAATTTTATGCATTTATTTTTTAATATAATATAAAATGGAGACAGCCACAAAAGAGTTGGCTATAACAGATAATATCCCAGATATGTTGTCCCTAGTCCCTGTGCTATTCTACATAAATTATCTAGGTTTTAGACATAGTATTAAAAAAGAATCCTTAGTCAATTTACAGATGACATAGTTAAAAGAAATGAGCCTAATATGTTGGATAACTTTATTTCAATATAAATTATCTCAAAAGTTTTGAAAAATGGTTTAAACTAATTGAATTAATCTAAAGAGATTGTTAAATTCTATTTGGGGGCTAAAAAATTAATTTCCTAAGTATAGAATTGAACAGGTAGATATTGTTTTGTGTGAAAGATATGATAATTGTAGAAATCAGCCATTTCAATGTGTGTCAATATCATTATAACAGAGCAAAAAAAAAAAGAATCTATTATCATTTGTGGAGATGATATTGTAGAGGCCCTTTTTCCTAATTGTGCAACATACCAAATAAGTAAATGGTGTTTTCTGTTTTGACTTCCAGATTTTTGGAATATTAGTGACAAATAAACTTTTGCAGAGAACTAAGATTGTGGGACAATAGGACACCAAGACTAAAACAGATTATTAGAAGTCTTTTCAACATGAAAAATTGAAGACTTGGGGGATTTTGGTCCCCAACTTCAGATATTCAAAAGAAGATATAGATTTATTCTACTTGATCTTAAACAACAATAATTCATAGAATTTTCAGGAAAAAGGTTTTTTTATCTCTTTATTAGGCAAATAAGCTATCCAAAAGTCAAATTATTTACCTAAAGATCCAGTAAACTCTTCAGAACTAAAAACATTTAGGAGTAATCATTTTTGAGTATAATTAGAGACATGTATAAATAGGACCATTGAAGGAAGAGTGCAGTCTACCCCTTTATTTGGCAACCTATTCTCCATTTATTGTCAATGTTTGAAAGCACTGATAATTAGGAGATTGTTCTTATCGAATTTTAAATTCTACCTTTCTAGAGCAGGAGTCAGATCTAGATCTTGTTGGCCAAATCTAGCTGACAATTTCTTTTCTTAAATCATAAACTAAACTCACAGATCGCTTAAAAGAAAAGACAGTGAGTCAGAAAACATTGTGAACTTCTGGGTTGTACAAAACAGGCAGAAGGTTGGATCAGGCCTGCTTGGCAAATGTCAGAAAAGATATGAGGTGTTTCCCTTGATTCTGGGAATCTGTCATCTTCATACAAGCTTATGTATCAGAACTAAGGATCAGTACAAGTTTAGTCAAATATTTCAATAACTCTAGTAATCCTTCCCATTAGAAACTATCATCTCAATAAATGTAGCCTCATTCTGCACGTGACATATTTTGTTAGTTGTGTCATATATTGTATCAATGGTAAAAGAAGCTATAAAATTCAGCTATTCTCTAATTCTTCCCTAATGCTTTTTTCCCCAATCACTACAAATATGTAACCAATTAATCATTAATTCATATGATTATTTCATTTAAAATTTTTCATTCAATGTCACAGAGTCATCATCATTATGAAAATAAAACTTCCTTTCTCCCAAACATTTATCTACATGACTGTCAACAGACTTGAAACAAGTTTATTGACCTTTAGCCTATGAAAGCTGGAATTCCTCTAGCCTGACTCTCATGCTAAAAGATAAGAAAACTGGGACCTGAAAGGTAAAGTAATGCGCTCAAAGTAACTGTGTGAAAGAATTGATTCTGGCAACAGGATGACATTTCATCTTTAACTGTCCCAGATGCACCCATTGTGTGAAAATCTCAACAACAATAAATGTTTGGCATCTCCTTTAATTCTTGGAAAAGAACATTATTATGGTGACAGTATCATCAGATATTTAGCCTTCCCTTCTCTGACCACTAACTATAGGCCTTCACCACCCAACCTTTACTACTGGCAGCCATTGGGTACTCATGGGGAAGATCTTTGTTGTGAAAATAGTTTTTCTTAATTTACTATTCCATAAAGAGTAAGACTATTGGGGCATTCATTTTCAATTGTGAGGTTAAAAAAAAAAACAACAACATATATTGTTTTAAAAAATATTTCAACTTTAGAAATTCATTGAGTGATATGAATTAATAATGAATGACAAACATTTCATATGCTTTACAATCTTATATTTTAACTATTCTTTAGACTGTCATATGTGTGTTTATAATGTATTCAGGCACATACATACACAGATTTAACTATCTAAGTTACCCTTTTAAAAAGCAGGAATTTCATCTTAATAATATTAGTTAAGCATTTGTTTGTTAACAATTCTTAAGAATTATTTTGGAGATGCCTTGGTGGTTAAGCATATTTTCACCTGTGCTTTCCTTGCCCACGAACAAGATCTTACAAATAATAGAGGGACATTTTCTTGAAATTAAATTTCAATTTGGGAATGGTGATATAAAAACAAATAAGCAAATATCCACCTAGTGAAATATATTTAGATTCATTTATCAAAACAAGCCCCAGTAAAAATCATAAATATTACTAAGGATACTTTGCAACCACTGAAATTCCTATGTGACCCATCTATGCAATTACAGAGGTACTTAAAAGAGCATAAAGATAATAGCTGTGCCTTTTCAATCATTTTAGAAGACAATCTCTATAGCACTATTTATTTTATAATTTTAGTTTATAAACATGAGTTTTTATAAAAAAGAAATCAACTTCAAATCCAAGCATTTGCACTGATGTAGCATTTCCTAGCTACAATGAATCAAACTGATGGCTTACAGTGCTATCCCTACTATTTCTTTTTCTATGATTTCATCAATGTACTTGGGGAAGGGGAATGTCAACCCTAAAGTGAATTCAGTGTGGGGAAAATTCAAGGAAATCTATGATGGAAAATGCCTGAACAATGGAGAAAAGAATGAAAGGCTGTCCAAATATATTGTCAGAACTGAAACTAGAGGTTATTAATAACCAAGTCCATAAACATGAAAGTCCATTATCACTTAATCATAATCTGCAAGTTCAACCAAGCTACTCAAGAACAAGAGTCTGATACCACAACTCTCCAGTACCTGCTTATCAATGACCTTAGGCAAAAGTTATTTCCTTATAAAGAAAATTCATCAAAATCTCTCTTTTTATAATGAAAATATTCAGTTGAAGCATCCTGATGTCTTTTGAATATAGTTAATAGGTTCAATTCATAAACTTATTCATAAGAAACACAATGCCAAACACCACCCAAAACACATTTGGAAAAACATTATATATTCTTTGTGTCTTTCTCCTGCTGGGCACATACATTCAGTCTCATTACTGTTTTTGTATTTACATAGTCTGTTTATTCTATTTCCAACATTATCACATTTCTGGTGCCATTAGTAAATATGTAAACATATATAAATAAACTCTGCAGGATAGGCTTGAGATGCTTAAATGTGAAGATGCTGAAAGCTTGAAAAGTATGTTAAATGACATATTCCAAAAACATCTCTCCTTTCCCTTCAAATTTAGAGGATGTCAAAGAAAAGCCTGATTATTTAACACAAGGGGAATGATGGTCACAAAAGGAAACTCCTTTTTGTCCACTCTCATATGAGTAGGGCAGATGGTTAAAATCTGTGTTAATTCGGGAATTTGTACGTAAACTACTTAATATGAATTGTACCTATCACATTTACTTTTTTTCTTTGTCTAACTGTAGATATGGCTGGACTAATGGAGAGAGATTTTCTGAGGTCTTGTCATGGGTAAAGGGACTTGGGTTCTCACAGCCTGTGTCAGTTCAGTGTAGGAGCTGGCAGGTGCTACTTATCTGGAAACAATTCAATGATATTCTCAGCCACAGATTGAAAATGTTTTCCTAAGGGCATATTTCTTCTACTTTTTTTTTCTGTATGAATTGTTACATCATTATTTTTGAATTTCATTTAGGAATCCCTTTTTAAAATTGTGAAAGCTTGATGAAACCAATACATTATTCCCAGAGAGAATCATTTGGAAGAATTCAACATTAATATTGAGTTCTCTCTTTCATTTGAACCAATGTAAGACATTCTTTATTTCAGGGTCAAATAATTTGGGAAACACATCTGCCTATTTGATGACTTGCTTAATAAGAATAAATGAGGATCACTGTACAGATTGTATCTGTAGTTGAATTTATCTTGAATGATTTTAGACTCTCAGGAAAAGTACTTGTTGGAAGAGAGCCTTTAAGATTGAAGATTTTTTTTAAGCCCTTGCCTTCCATCTTAGAATCAGTACTATGAAGGAGCTTGCCCCAAGTCTCACAGATAGGAAGCCTTTGAGGGCATATTTGAACCCAGGACTTTCTGTCTCTAAATTTGACTCTCTATCCACTGAGCCATCTAACAGACTCCTATGATTTAGTTTGGCATGACTGAACCAGATATTTTATATTTTAAAAACCCAAGAAACATGATTAAGTCATTTATTTTCTATACCTTTGACTAGATTATGACTTTGAAATTATGGACATCAAATGTTTTCTTTTTGTGAAAGTCTACTTATTCTCTCCTCATAGTTTAATTAAGCATATCTTAGGTACTTAGGTGGATATTTTTCTTGGGTTTTACAAAGTTAAAAAAGTTAGCATAGGGATTAGTAATGATTAGTTTCTTGATGACTTTTTTAATATAAAAATAACATTTTTCCTTAATTTTAGGACTTTAATACAGCTTGCAAAATTACTTCATAATACTTTGAAGATGGTTTTGGTTTGAATACAGAGTTTCTCAGTGTATATTTTGGGTATCACAGTTATTCTTATCATTTTTGTCTCCTTAAGGGATATTTTGACTTCTTCAAAAAGCACATTCATAAATATGGTGTTACGATCCTAATATTATGGTTCTTTTGTAACTGAAAATAGAACTCAAATGTTATAGAATTGCATAACAATTTTCACTTTTAATCAATCTGTGATTGCATCTGATGCAATCTCTGCATCACTTCCTGGAGGTTGTTCCAGTCTCCATGGAATTCCTCCACTTTATTATTCCTTTTTGCACAATAGTATTCCATCACCAACATATACCATAATTTGCTCAGCCATTCCCCAATTGATGGGCATCCCCTCGTTTTCCAGTTTTTGGCCACCACAAAGAGCGCAGCTATGAATATTTTTGTACAAGTCTTTTTGTCCATTATCTCTTTGGGGTACAGACCCAGCAGTGCTATGGCTGGATCAAAGGGTAGACATTCTTTTGTCACCCTTTGGGCATAGTTTCAAATTGCCCTCCAGAATGGTTGGATCAGTTCACAACTCAACCAGCAATGAATTAATGTCCCTACTTTGCCACATCCCCTCCAGCATTCATTACTTTCCTTTGCTATCATGTTAGCCAATCTGCTAGGTGTGAGGTGATACCTCGGAGTTGTTTTGATTTGCATCTCTCTGATTATAAGAGATTTAGAAGACTATTTCATGTGCTTATTAAAAGTTTTGATTTCTTTATCTGAGAATTGCCTATCCATGTCCATTGCCCATTTATCAATTGGAGAATGGCTTGATTTTTTGTACAATTGATTTAGCTCTTTATAAATATGAGTAATTAAACCTTTGTCAGAGGTTTCTATGAAGATTTTTTCCCAATTTGTTGTTTCCCTTCTGATTTTAGTTACATTGGTTTTGATTCTACAAAAGCTTTTTAATTTGATGTGGTCAAAATTATTTATTTTACATTTTGTGATTCTTTCTATGTCTTGCTTGGTTTTAAAGCCTTTCCCCTCCCAAAGGTCTGACATGTATACTATTCTGTGTTTACCCAATTTACTTATGGTTTCCTTCTTTATGTTCAAGTCATTCACCCATTTTGAATTTATCTTGGTGTAGGGTGTGAGGTGTTGATCTATTCCTAATCTCTCCCATACTGTCTTCCAATTTTCCCAGCAGTTTTTATCAAATAGTGGATTTTTGTCCCAAAAGCTGGGATCTTTGGGTTTATCGTATACTGTCTTGCTGAGGTCGCTTTCCCCCAGTCTATTCCACTGATCTTCCTTTCTGGTTCTTAGCCAGTACCAAATTGTTTTGATGACTGCTGCTTTGTAATATAGTTTAAGGTCTGGGACTGCAAGGCCCCCATCATATGTATTGTTTTTTTCATTATTTCCCTGGATATCCTTGATCTTTTGTTATTCCAAATGAATTTTGTTATGGTTTTTTTCTAAATCAGTAAAGAAATTTTTGGGGAGTTCCATGGGTATGGCACTAAATAGATAAATAAGTTTGGGTAGGATGGTCATTTTTATTATATTGGCTCATCCTATCCATGAGCAGTTAATGTTTTTCCAATTGTTCAAGTCTAGTTTTAGTTGTGTGGCGAGTGTTTTGTAGTTGTGTTCATATAGTTCCTGTGTTTGTCTTGGGAAATAGATTCCTAGGTATTTTATTTTGTCTAAGGTGGTTTTGAATGAGATTTCTCTTTCTAGTTTTTGCTGCTGAGCTGTGTTGGAGATATTTTGTATCCTGCAACTTTGCTAAAGTTGTTGATTATTTCAATTAGCTTTTTGGTTGAATCTCTTGGATTCTTTAAGTAGACCATCATGTCTTCTGCAAAGAGTGATAACTTGGTCTCCTCCTTGCCTATTTTGATGCCTTCGATTTCTTTTTCTTCTCTAATTGTTACTGCTAGTGTTTCTACTACAATGTTGAATAGTAGAGGTGATAATGGGCATCCTTGTTTCACTCCTGATCTTATTGGGAATGTATCTAGTTTATCCCCATTGCAGATGATATTAGCTGATGGTTTTAGATATATACTGTTTATTATTTTTAGGAACAATCCTTCTATTCCTATGCTTTCTAGTGTTTTTTAATAAGAATGGGTATTGCAGTAAATACATTTTCATTTGGACTATCTTTTCTGTATTATTCTATGATACTATAAGTAAATATGTACAAGTCACCTTCATATTATTTTGTAAATTAAGTCTCAATATTAGCAAAAACTGCCCTTGGATGCAGTTGTTTTGTGTGCTATGTTAAAGCTTTCTCATGAAATGCTGATTATCAAGGTTAATCTATTTTCATTTCCCAGCTTTAACATTCATGAGTCATAAGAAGTTTAGATTAAAGCCATTGTAGGCAATTGATACATGACTACCTTTAATCATTGGTACATTTTAAAAAATCCAAATACATTTTGACCTTTGTTCTCACTAATATGATATCCTAATGGTGAATCCTTTTTATTTCTGTCTCCTCAATCAATAGCTAGATATTTTCTAAACATTAAACAATCTTCTTTTTTATCTCGTTATATTATGTGGTGTCCAAAATTTCCTACATTTTCCAATTGTCTTTTGGAAGAAGATGCTGAAGTTATATAGATGTGAGACTTCTCAATCTCATTTCATTCTCAAATCTGAGCCTCATTTTCTAAGATGGATTTTATATAGATAGTAATCGTTGTATGTCCCCTACATAGCACAGAAGACTTCATTAATTTTTGTTAACTTAATTCAGTTAAAATATTACCTATGGGCTAATGCTATTGACCCATATTGGTGGATAATTGAGGAACCTCCATGAATCATCCCTTTCTAAATTACTTCCTTCAAATAAACAACAGCATAAACAATGAGGCTCTACATTCAATTTTCCACATAGTTCACTGAATTTAATTTAAATCATGAAGATATATTCACTTTAATAGTACTGAGGCAGCCACAGTCGTTCTAGGGTTAATCTACTTTTGCACATTTCTTATGTACTTCTCTTAAGTAATTTATAACTTGAAATAGTTATAAATCCTAAACCAGAGATTTAGTGGCAAAACAACTGGTCCCCCAACCTGGTGCACTGTTGCTGAATGCTTGATTTTATGCAAATTATATGGCCAGGTCACTTTTTTCCTCTTTTCAACATGTATAATTCAAATACCCAATTTGTTATTTTGTTGCTAAGGGGGAAATCCATCCACCAACACATATTATATCCTGCTATAACTTAGCAGATGAGTCTTAGGAAATTGCCTGAGACATATAGAGGTTAAATGATTTGCCCGGGGTCACATATATAACTATTAAGTATCAGAGGAGTGATTTGAAAATGACTCTTTAAGTTCAGTGTTTGATCCACTAATACACACTAAAATTTCTCCTAACGCATAGGTTTAAGCCAAATTACTATCTTGCAATACCCAAGAATCAGCAGATGTTGCCCTTTCCTCTTCAACACGCTGTTGACTTGCACCTTCTTTCACCTACATACATTCATATTAATAGGGGAGACGAGGTTAAGTGCACTTTTAAACAAGCAGTTTTGTAAACAGGATATGGTCACAAACTAGATGTTTGTGAATAATGATTTACTTTTCTTTTTCTTGTATAATGACATTGTTGGAATACAAAAGACATAGGTTCATATTTTATTTCTGATACATACTGTGGGACCCTAGTCCAGTCACCAAGTTACCAAATTTCTCTGCCCCCCCCATCGCCCCAGAACATTAGAACATTCATTAGGTTGCAACTGTGGATATAATTTGCACATGGAGAGTTCCTCTGGAGTTCCATTCACAGGTCTGGCTAAAACAAACCTACGAATTATAAACATCTGGGTAGGAAATAATTTTTTTAAACCCTTACCTTCTATCTTGGAGTCAATACTGTGTATTGGTTCCAAGGCAGAAGAGTGGTAAGGGCTAGGCAATGGGGGTTAAGTGAGCTGCCCAGGGTCACACAGCTAGGAAGTGTCTGAGCCCAGATTTGAACCTGGGACCTCCCGTCTCTAGGCCTAGCTCTCAATCCACTGAGCTACCCCAGCTCCCCCCTAGGATGGAAATAATATTGATATACTGAATTTTAAAAAGGACACTAAAACTAAAATATTTGATCACATGTTTATGGAAGTAGCTTAAAACGTCTATCAATCCATAATCCCTTCCACAGTCTCACCTAGGAAGCCAGGTGGGCCTGCAATAAAAAAAGATGAGTTCAAATCCAATCTTAGAAACTTACTAGCTATGTGATCCTGGCTAAATTACTTAACCTTGTCTGCCTCAGTTTTCACAAATATAAAATAGGAATAATAATACCACCTATCCCCCACAGTTGATATGAGGATCAAATGAGATATTTGTAACATGCTTGGCATAGTGCCTTGCACATATATAATAAATTTTTCTTTCCTTCCTTTTAAAAAGGAACTCAGGGATCAAGACAGAGGTAAAATAACTTTTGTGACAGAAAATAAATATATTATTTGACCTAAGACATTGGTTTATTATTTCCATTTCCCCTTACATAAAAAGAAGGTAAAACATGTACAGAGGTACAGAGAGAAGACATGTTGTTTTACTGGTTGGAAAAGGGAATTCCCTGAGAAGAAAACTTCATATATCATTGGAAGTTGACATTTTTTCTGCAATTTTTCAGCATAGAGAACTGCCTAGAGCAGTAGTGTTAAGCTCCAGTAGAAAACCACACATTAACATTATCTGCATTGTATAATATTTTAGATTATTTTATTAAACATTTCTCAATTTCATTTTAATCTGATTCAGGCCAGAACTGAATAGTTTTGTAGCCTGAATGACACAGGGCAGGGATTTAACACTGCTGATGGAGACCTATCAAAAGGTTCAATGACTTGTCCAGAGTCAGACAGTGTAAGATAGAAATCATAGTGGAGTCCAAGCCTTCCTACCATCTATCCAAGATGAAACACACATTTGTAATATAATAATTTAACACATATACTTCACAAAAATGATGACAGTGTCCTTGGGAAAGTTTAACATTTCAAATGCAGTCAGAATAACCAACAATGATGACATTAATCATTATGTTTATTGCATTTTACATTGCCCATGTTATGGCTGCAATTAGATCAATGGTTTTTCAAATTTGAGGACAATTTTAGGCTAACAAAAGAGTACTCTGACTTTTAAAAGAACGACAGTCCACCATTTTCTTAACGCCAAAATATTTGCAAAAGACTAGTAGAATAAATTGTAAAAAATTTTATTTTACAAAAAATATAGTCATTGACAGATATTATTTTGTAATGAAGAATTAATAGGTAGAAAAGCCCTTTGGATGGGTAGTGCTGGCACCTCACTGGCTCTCAACTCACTTTTTATGAGGAATCAGCAGAGAAAAATGAAAAGCTTGTCTAGTGCCACTCTATTAAAGTCTCAGGAAAGGATAAAAGGAAAACCCCTTGAACAAATACTTGGATTTGTATATCCAGCATCTAGATATTACAGGTAAATGCCTCTGGTTGGATAAGAACATTATTCTTGAGAGCCCAAGAAGGTTTTATCAGCTTTTTGTTGACACAGCAAATCCAGAATTAGCAATGGTAGGCAAAAGAATCAATTAGTAGCTTTTGGCCTCCTGACCTTCTTAAAAATGTTGCTGATAAACTGCATGGGAGTTGCTGATTTAAACAGCAATCAGCAAGAATGTCCTATTGGAAAGGCAAATCGGATTTTTTTTTCCTGTCTATGATTCCTATGTCAAATTGCTCATCAATATCCAGAAAGAATACCAGCTAAATAGTGCACCTAATAGAACGTGTGTGTGTGTGTGTTTTCCCCTCTCAAATTGACCCACATATGATAATTGGTTGGATGGCTATTACCAGATGAGGTCAACCTTCTTTGAAATTTGTACCATAACAGATGGGGTCATTTAGCTGTTGTCTCGAAGTTAAAGTTAGACCACAAAAGAAAGAGGATAGAGTAAGGGACATTTCGAATTGATATAGTGGAACAATTGCTGGATGGGGCATCTCAGAACCCCAGTTCAAATTTATTTTACTTTTGTCTCTGACACCTTGGTCAGTCCATAACTCTTATGATATGATTTTTATCTGCAAAATAAAGAGATAGGACTACACTGTGAATAGACTACTTTGGCTGGTGACAGGAAGACTTATTTTTGTGAGTTTGAATCCAGCCCGAGACCCTGCCTAGTTGTGTGATCTTGGGAAATCACTGAACTTTGTTTACCCTAGTTGTTGATGTGTAAAATGAGCTGGAGGAGGAAATGGCAAATCACTCCAGTAGCTTTGCTAAGAAAACTCCCAACGATGGGGTCATGAAGAAGCAGACGAAATTGAACAAACACTGTGTGGAATAATGGATTCAGAGATGTACCACTGAATCCAATAAAGGTGGATATTTTATACTTCTCTGCCCTGTGCAGATTGCATGAAGTCTCTTTGAAAACCACCAAGTCATTTATAAATTAATAAAATCAGAGACATTTTAGTCTAGAGAAAGGGACAAAATAGGAATCTTAAATCCCTCAAATTTGAAAATTTTAGAAAGTTTTATCACTAATCTTGATGCCTAATTTCTCCTATGTTTCTATGAAAACAAAAATAATTCCCAACTTTTCAGTTACTGCTTCCATTCTCTGAAACTGCCCTAAAGTGTCTTTTGACTCTTTGAAATTGCATGTCATCTTTTATAACTGCAAATACCTATTCATCTACATCTTGGCATCTATCTGAAGAAATCTTTCTCCTAAGGTTCTGATTTTATGTGGCTCCTTTTAAGCCTTCCTTTATCCCTGCCAAAATGATTTCATCTGAATTTGAACACATGCCCTTATTATAATTTCATGTCTTAATCTAAATATTTTTATAGGTTCTATATACAGCTAAACGACTTTTCTTGGTTGTTCACAAATCTCCTGGCATGCACAGGCTATCTACCTTGAATGTGATCCAATAAAGATATATCTGCTTATTTCAAGTGTGTTTCTATGTTGTTTTTTTTTTAACTATTTTGGCACAAGTTCGAAGAATGTCTATCATTCCCCTTCTTTTTATTCTGAAATTCTTTGTATAACTGTTTTAAGGTGATGGGACCTGTATTTCATTAATATTATATAGATCTGCTATGACCCATTTTAGAGCTCTAAAGTTGTCTATTACTCCAGCTATTGTGCAGGTGTTAATTGCTTTAAATGTGGTCTTCCCATTGAGCTTTGACTTTAGAATGCCAGTAAGTCTTAATTTTTTTAGCCACAGGCTCCTTGATGTGCTTTGCCTGGAAGAGACTGGAGTATTTATAGATATGTCCTTCATCCATTGATTCAATGATGCTTCCAAATATCCCCTTGGCTGATATTAAGAATTTTATACTTCAGACCAAAAAACATTTCAGTATCATTGGAGAAAGATGCTACAAGATAAAGAAGTGGTTAAATTTCTGTTTCACTGGAAACTTACAGTTTGATGGCTTCCATACATATCTAATGGTTAATAAGATGTTTTCATTTGCCACTTCTAATTTAGAAACCTATCTCAGTTCTATATGGGAGAGATGATAATGGATTTATGGCAAGTAGACACCATAATGAGCTTAAAATGTCTGCCTGAAAAAAGACTACTTTCATACAATTTGTTCTTGACAACATTTGCGTGAAATGTTTTAAATAGAGAAGTTTTCCATCTGTACATCAAAAACTAACATTTTCACTCTCTGATTCTATTTTGTATATCCACAACACTTAAATAAACCATGAATGTGGAACTGATTGAAAAGCTTAGCAATAATCTACAAATACAGCTAATGTGCAGACACACAGACACTTGCGTATATGTATGTGTACACATGCATATACACATCTATACATCTTTGTCAGCTTATTTTTTTTAACAAATTAAAGAAGTAATAAATTGCTACATAAGCCTTGGGATTATTTGGCGCTCTATTTTTCTGCCCATATTTTGTTTTCTTGTATGTGCTTCTTGATATTTTTTAATGAAAAACTATGATTCCTTTGCCTAAATATATATAAACTCATTATCAAATTTCAGAATTGAAAAGTTTTTACAAATAGATCTTTTAAAGTTAGCAACTTTTAGCTCAAAAAGGCAATGTTCAGGAAGAAGGGAAAAACAAACTATGAGAGATTAGCAATTCCGCCTAACCATTTCCAGTAATTCTTCCACTGCTTTTGGGTTTAAAGTAGTTTTATGTTCACATTAGATCTCATTTAATTTTCACACTTTTCCTGTATGCCATGCAGCATGGTTGAATACACTTGAGGAAATGCAGAGGTAATGTTATTACCTTTTTGGGGGGGTGGCAGAGAAGGTAGATAAAAATACCTAAAGGCAGTCAAGCTCAAATTCAAACCAACCCTTAAGGATAGCATTTCAGATGTAAATGAAAGCCTAATTAATACACTGGTAATTGTCTTTTCTCTAACTGAATAATATAATATCTGATTAGCCCCAAATCCTAAATTATCCCAAAGAAAAATCAATATCAGGTAAAACAGGCTGCCTAATGTGTATCAGAACAACAAAAATGTCAAGCTGAGATATGAAGATTCATAATGTGGCCACATACATAATATGGAAACACAGGGCACATCAATAGCAGAATTGGAGATTAAAACCGCAGTATGGTTTCTTAAAAGGTAAATAGCTCGATGAGCTTAGCACATAGGAAGGGTGGCCCATAGCCTGAGAAGCTTGTTACTGTGGGAGGACACACATGTATTATACATGTGCATACATGTGCAGACTGACCTGCATGTGTGTAACATGAAATCAAGGCATGTGACTCAGAAAGAAAACTATCATCTTGTTATCTTGTAATTTGGGATTGCCCAAATCCATTTACATGGTTTGCCAAAAAGATCTTGGAGGACTAATGAAAACCGTGGTGTCTTAGTACCTGTAAGTCCTTTGATTGGTTTCAATTGAAACCTTAGTGCATTCACCAGCTTCACTAAAGTACCTACTGTGTATCAGGGTGAGTGCTAAGGGAAAAAATAAAGGGAAGAAATGTTCTGCCTTCAAGGCATTCACATTGTAAAGAGAGAGAAAAGATGAAAACAACTATGTAACTATGTCTCTCTGAGATTAAATCCAGCTTAAGCAACTGAACAACAAATATTGAGTGGAGTAATGGATTCAGAGATATACTTCTGAATAAATGAAGTTAAAAATGTTATACTTCTCTGCCCCGTGCAGATGGTATGAAGTCTCTTTGAAAGTCGTCAATGAGTCATTTATAAATTAATAAAATCAGAGATATATTAGGCTTGAGAAAGGGATTAAATGGGACTCTTGAATCCCTCAGACTGGGAAATTTCAGAAAGTTTTATCATTCATCTTGATACTTAATTTCCTTATGAAAACAAAAATAATTCCCAACTTTTTAATTACAGAGGGAAGACTTGCCATAGTTGAGGTGGGAGAGAGGCTGGAAAAAATCACATGTAGAAATCAAGATTTGAGCTGAGTTTTGAAAGGACCCATGGAAGTCAGGGGGGCAGAAATGAAAAGGGAGAGCGTGAAATGAATTCAAAGCTAAACTCCTACCAAAAGGACAAAAAATCCTGGAAAGACTTATATGAGGTAATGCAAAGTGAAGCGAGAAGAACCAGGAGATGGTTTTACACAGTAACAATGATAATGTATGATGATCATTGGGAATGGCAATTCTCATCAACAAGTCAGGATCCAGGGCAACTGCAAGGTATTCCAAAGGAAAAAGTCTATCCAAAGCCATGGAAGTAACTGACCGAGTCTGAATGCAAATAGAAGCTTGCCATTCTTCATTTTCCCCCTCTATGGATTTTTCTTTGATGTAATCAATATATTTCTTCTTTCCCAACATGGTGAACATGGAAATGTCATGTATGATAATACATTCACAGCCTATATGCTACTACTTGCCATCTTGAGGAAAGGAGAGGAAGACAAAAAGGGAAAGAACATAGATGCAAAATTCTAGAAAATGATTATTAAAAATTTTATCAGAGGAAGTTGGGTGGCTCAGTAGATGGAAAGCCAGTCCTGTAGATGGGAGGTCCTGGGTTTAAATCTGGCCTCAGACACTTCCTAGCTGTGTGATCCTGGGCAAGTCATTTAACTTCCATTGCCTAGCCTTTGCTGATTTTCTGCCTTAGAATCAATACACAGCATTGATTCTAAGACAGACAGTAGGGGTTAAAAACAAACTCATCAACACAAGAACTGGAAAAAAAATTAATAAAATGAACTACTACATAGAGCCATGATAGGGAACCTTTTAAAGACTGAGTACCCAAACTGTAATCCTCATGCTACAAATGATGAACCAAAGATTCTGAGGCTTATGATAAAGGAGAGATGGCAGAGCTCATTTCTCTCATAGAAAAGTGATAGTCAATTAATTACACTTGTACCTAAGAGAAAAGGTTGAGGGAGTAACACAGATGAGGTACCAAAAGTTTAGCAAAGAGCTGTGGTACTCAAGTGGAAAAGCAGAAGTGTAAAAGGAGAGAAGAAAGATTTCTAAAAGACAAGCATCTCTGCAGTGTCAGAAGTGAGTGATTTGTCTTTACATAGTCCCTTCCACAGGTGTACTCTAGTCACACATGCTTCCTGCATATCTGCCTGTCTTACTTGTGTTCATTCTTCATAGTGAGGTCATATTTTGGTAGAGTGTATGTTAAGTTTCTGGGCCAGTAAATGTTTCATTTTTTTTAACCCTTACTGTCCATCTTAGAATCAATACCGTGTATTGGTTCTAAGGCAGAAGGGTGGTAAGGGCTAGGCAATGGGGGTTAAGTGACTTGCCCAAGGTCACATAGCTAGGAAGCTTCTGAGGCCAGATTTGAACCTAGGACCTCTCATCTCTAGGCCTGGCTCTCAATTTACTCACCTGGCTGCCCCCTAAATGGTTAGTTTTCAAATATATTTCAATTAGTATTTTATATTCAACTAATCATCTTTAAAAGTAAACACTTTGGTAGAGTTTCATGAGTTTTGAGTGTATACAACAGATGTACAGAAAGCCTTGAAATGAGAAAGATTTCTAGGTACCCTTTTATGTGAGCGGGCAGGAATATTAAGTCCCTACAGTGTGTCTGGATTTAGGGTTAGAGTGGTTTCTGAAGAATCATCAAGTACTCTTTGAGAACAATAGGGTTTTTCTTGAAAATCTGGATGCTAGTAATATTTTCCCACCTAAAATATGACAGACATATCATGAAAGGCATGAAAATTGCCTCTATTGGGAGGTGTGGTGGTATGTGTTTCTAGTCCTTGCTCCATGGAGGCAGATTCTGACAGATACCTTGAGCTGAGTTCCTATCTGCAGTAGGCAAAGCTGTTTTTGCTTCCCAATCCTTTGCTATCCTCAGACGTCTCTGGTTTCCCTCAGCTGTCCTGGGTTGGATAAAATGACTCACTGAGAATCTCTCTTGGCTTTCCCAATTAGAATTCAGTCTGGCACATTTTCTAGGTTGTTCTGGAGAAGGTGGGTCAAAAGAGTTAGGCAAAAATGCTGAATGTCGCTTCACCATCTTGAATCTCCTGCTCTATAGATAGAAAAAACCATGAGAGTCTCTCATTTTTGCAGCTAATCAACACATTTACGAGTTGCCACACAAGTAAGTTCTCCTCTTATGAGGTCAAATTCAGCCTAGTCAAAGGCAGTGACTACATGTACTAGGACTTTCTACATGACCCCTCCTGAGAAGCACTTAAACACTTGGATTTTATTCCGTAATAAGCCTCTCTTACTTTTTTCAGTTTCCTGAATGGCTTTAACCTTGCCTATTGCTATTATTATCTGCATACATTAGCATCATAAAAATACAAATCTCTATGAGATGGTAAGAAATTAGATGCAAATATGAAATTCATATAATCCGAGAGTATTTTTTGAGCCTTCAAGGATGCTTTGGAGTCTTTTTGCACTTTACAGTATGGAGAAAAATACAGTCCCTCCCCTTAAGGACCAGCATAAATAGAACACTCTAATACTTAGCTGTGTTATGAAGCGCAAAGTGAAGACAATTATCTATTAATTTGATTAATGTGGACTGCTCAACTAGAAAATGGGTAAACTATAGAAGTCCGAATATAGATCTAAGAGTAACTCATTGAATTTCATTCATATTCCCATTTGAAAAGGGAGGAAAAATGGGGGGACCACTTTTCTTTGATGACCTAGAAACAGCTGACTCACTGCCCAGTAGAACCACTTTGGTTAGGTCCCCAAATCAATTTCTACCCTACTCACCAAATTTTATTAACGCCTTCATCCATGTACTATCCACATTCTCAATAAGCTTTCTTCCCCTCTCTTCCTGTCTCCAGACATTCTTTTCCCAGTCACTTCCCTTGGTCCTTCTCAGGCTTCACAAAGAGTTGGAAGTCATTCTCTGGGCTATTTAAGCACAAACCTGGAAGTCACTTAGACTGTTACAGCTGGTTTACCTTTTATCTTGTGCATCCTAATTATTGCCAGATGCAATCTAATTAAACCCACCAGGTGTCTCCCCTCAGGTTAGAGTACCTCACAGAATCCCTGCTCCAAAGGAAACAGAGAACAACAGAATGCCAGATACATAATGAACTCTTCCTGGGGAGGGTAGACTTAGTTTGTGGGGGTTTTATGGCTATATTAGAAAGCATTAGGAGACAATTACTGTCACACATGCATAGACAAGGGTTCTTCAAATGACACAGGCTTTCTACTTAGCTATTTCTTGAAAACTAACTTTTCATTTGGCTCGAAATTCTAATCACCAATTATGCCAAATGGAGTGAGGAAATTTAAAGGCATATTTGTTTTGGGAAAAAAATATAATATATTAATGACCTTGATTATGTATGGAAATATATTGGCACGAACAATAATTAACATGGACAAAGATACCAGAAATCCTACTGAATTTTTCCTTAAACCGAAGTTGCTTCTACTCTAAAACATCAAGGAATATTCATTAATGATGTTTTTTGTAATGTGTTCTTAAAAGGAAGAAAATATATATTTTCTCTTTAAATGCTTCCATCAGCAATTCCAGATGTTATGCAAGGTTGGGAACAATGACCATCTTCATTTTGGTGGAGATATACATTTGGAGGGTAGGGAGTTGGTAGCCATTGCAAAGGAAAGTCAGAAGTTTTGAGAATCCTTTCTTGGCAGAATATACTCTTCAACTGATAGTGCAATCCATGTCTAATGTGGAATGGCACTATTTCTGCATGTGTGGCTTACATAATTATATTTTGTTGTAGTTGTAATAAGAAAACAATTATAATGAACTGAATATTGTTTAGTGATTTCTCTCTTAATTTATTTGATTAATGAGAGAGAAGCTCATTTGAGATCACTGCTTTAGGAATGACAAAATTTTATTGATATGCTGAAGGTAAAGAAAGTATAATTTAATGAGATTTTTGAATATTTAAAAAAGAATTGTGGAAAAAAGGGTGATGTCTCTCCCCCCAAGAATTTCAGACTAATAATAAAATAAAAAAGATAATAGCCCATTTTACCATTCAGGTTTTATAATACCATATTGAGTTCTAAATTGAAGTCAAAATGCTTTGGGTTCAAATTCTTACTTTGACTCTTTAGAGCTGTGTGACCCTTCTGATGTCACTTAAATTGTCTGAACCTCAATTCCATCATCTTTAAACATGTTAATAAATCAATAAAATAGAAACTAGAATTATTGGGAAGATCAACTGAAAAATAATGTGCATGAAGTCCTTCAGAAATCTTGGAGCACTTTAGGAAGCAAAGATGACATTGAGATGCACTGATGGAGCAAGAGTCCTGCCTTGATAATTCCCTAGATCAATGAAGTCACTCCTTTTCAGGACAACAAAAAGAATATGGAAGAAACCAGGGGAAACAACAAAACTTAGGTGCTGTGAGTTTGGGGAAAATTATTGTTACCCCTGGAAAAAAGTAACCTCAGAGAGCAGAGAAACAGTTACAGGATTGTATAACTATAGAGACCCTAAGTCGAACAAGAACAGGATTAGTTTGATTGATCCTGACTTGAGGGAAGGCCTCCATTAGCTTAGAGATTTACTGCCCAAACAAGACATTCTAATAAGCCTAATTCTTCAGAGAAAACTTTATCTCAATGGAACATACCTGAACTTGGGCAACTGAGAATCCAAGGTTAACACATTCTCCCCCAAATTGCCTAACCTCCTGTCTCTATTATTCCACCTGCCCTAACAGGAAAAGTGACAGAGCAGCTTCCCATGGCTGACTGATGAAACTTTCCTCTGCCAAGTATGTCTCTCTAAGATTATGTAAAACTCCATATTTTTAGGAAAATTTTTAGGAAAAAGGAAAAAGGAAAAAAGGAAACTTCCTTTTTTTCAGCTTTTGCTATACACCTAGCAAACGTTCATCAGCTGATGCTAATTAACCTTTCTATCTTGCTTCCTTCTTAATTGATTGACTTTTGGTCCAGCAGAGTGAAGAAGAAATTGCATTTGGGGAGGATCTAAGGGCCCCTAGAATAAGGAATCCCCCAATAACAGGAAACACCTGGTCTGTTTTTTTCCATTTCTCTCCTGAAACTCCAGCCAACTTCTCCATATTAGCACTTTCCGTTCAGAGAGCATGTTTCATACCACCAGCCCCCCAGGAATCTTAAGTCATGATCCAATGAACTTTGTGCTTATTTCAGATGCTGTTACTCAATCTCTTCTCATAAAACTACACTTTACCATCCTTGTAAGTTTCCAGAACAAAGTCTTCTTCCTAGACAGCCACTTCTAGTGGGCACTTCATAGCTGCTTCTTAATTTATATTTATGTACACAATTCCATCCTAAATAGGTGTTTACTTAAATTCAATTATATGATTATTTCTTTGAGTTAAATTTTCTTGTCTTAATCTAAACCACTGTAGTTATACGTCAGTTACAATGGCATTAACTTACCTAGTGTCAGTATGTATTGAATAATCCAATACCATCATAATAAAATGGGCATGGAGTATTAATATATTTATAATTGAGGAAATGCTTTTTTAAATAATTGAATTTGCTTTTGGCATTTCTTTAAACCATAGCCTATTGCCTATTTTAATTCTTTCTTTCATGTGTTTGGTAGTTCCCTCCCCAAATTAAGGTTAATATAAAGCAATTTTATTTATTAGGCATGAAATTAGCTTCATCTTTTTTTGTTGTTGTTGTTTATTTTGGGCAATTTTAAGTGAGATCAAATCTCAGCTATGCTACTGCATGACCTTGGGAAAGTCATTTAAACATTTCTGCCCCTTATTCATTCATGTGTAAAATGAATGGTTTAGACTAAATGATTTTTAAGGTCCCTTCTAGCTCTACATACCCAGGATATTTTTTTTGTCAAGTAATTAGGAAAAAAAAAACTGCTTCCCCTTGCATCCAGTTTAAGGTTCCAACCAATTTCTTTAGAAAATAAAATAATGACTCTAGTTGTGTTAATGCTGGTTCACATTGGCTCAGTTAAATTTTCAGTGTGAGCATTTATATCTTAGACATCAGCAAAGGCTACCAATTAGGACTTGATTTATTGTTTTGCTGGTTGTCCAGAAGTAGGAAACTGATAAAGGGAATGTGGATAATGCAGATTATGGTTAAAAATGTGTCTTTATATTTTTTTAGAGAACTAGTTGTTAAATGTTTACTCCTGAAGAAAACAAAGTATTTCTCTTTGAATTTTTATTAAATCCCTTGAAATATATCAGGAAAGAGGATCCAAGTTCTAAATTGATTAAGGGTACAGCTGCCATCATAATATTTTAAAGAGGATTCATTTTCTTTATGTAGTTAACCTGTAGGGGTCTCTAAATGATATACAACATTCTAAAATAATATGATCAATGGGCATGATAGTCTGAGGCTCTCTACAGTCTTATAAAAATACCAACTCACACTGTATACATACATACTTACCTACATGTGGATACATATGTGTAAACATGAACATGCCCATACGTATATATGTACATGAATACAGATGCATATATATATATACACACACACATACATGTATTCTCTCTAATGTGTATTTGTGTATTCCTACTTGCTTGTGGGTGTTTTTTGTTTGTTGTGGAGTCAGAGGGAGATGTAGAAGAGACTAGAGTTTCACTGATATGGGGAACTCTTGACATAGAATCTTCCTTTATTTTCACTGATGGATATCAACAAGTCTCTAATTTATAGTCTTCCACAATCCCCTAGAATAGTAGAAGTCCAAGTGACTTGTGCTTGGCCAAAGAGGTGGCTAATAATTTTTAGAAGATGTGATCCTAGATCTGTCTAACCCCACGGCTGGGACTAAATCCTGCTGCTTCCATTTCTGGATTAATTTCAACCCCTTAAAAGAAAACTAAAAATTGTAAAGTTTTGATTCCCTTTTTTAAACATATGAAGATCTGCCACAACCTACTTGTTGTAAATGTTTATTTCAATTTTGTTTTACAATTTTTAAAAATCTCTAGTGCCTTTTTTCTTTAGAATTCTCTGTAAACACAACACATTTCAATGCTGTCAGCTAATTATATTTACAACTAATGAAATGTTCTCCTTTATAGGGCTCAGTTTTGATCTAGAACTATTATTTAGATGATACAGTGATATCTTAGGAGAAATTTTCAATCACAGACAGCAAGATGACAGTTTTTGGCCCTTCCCAGAACAGTAAAATACTTCATGGTAGCCACTGAGAAGTCTCTAACATAGCAAGCCAAAAAGCTGCTGTATAAATTGAACCAAATAAGGAAAATGAGTGGCTGCTTTCTGCTGTTCCTAGAAATCCTTAATGATCAGTCTCAGTTGTGCTTTTGACATTTCTACCCTCAACTTGCTAACGTGTACTTCAAGGCTGCAATAACTAGATTAAAGTAATAACACACCAAGTGTTGCTCCAGGCTCCAGTTTTTGCTGACACAAATCATCTTTCACTGGACACACTTTATAGTCTCTAACATAAAATGACTTTGCTAGAAAGCCAGTGTTTGCCAAGCTGTGGGGACATTCATAAACTCTCATAAATCTGCACAAGTTTCTCAGTTTGTGATAAGATCAAGCCACTAGTTAGAATATCTTAATTAAAATTGCAAAATCACATCAGCTTTAATCTAAGTGTCTTGAGATTAAATGTGAAGCTAATCTTGTTTGTTATTCAGGGGCTGGCAGCTCCAGGCAGAAGGACCCTGGGAGTCCCATTCCTCATTGAAAGATGCCCATTTGTTCTCAATGGGAAAAAAGAAAGAATGCTCTCCAGTTGGAGTGCAAGAACAAACACTTAACATACCTAGTGGGTTTATTGTTAAGGTCTGACATGGAAACTATTAGCAGCCTTGCAAATGTTTGCTGATCTGAAAGGAACTGAATCATCAGCAAAATGAAACAGAATAGTGGGACATACATAAACTAAATGGAAGTCCTTTCCCAGAATGCTCTGACTTCTAATTGAGCTATCTTTGGGACCTTGATTTAATAGACAAATTTGCAAAACTGGTGATTTTTGCAGAGGAGCTCCCTTTGTGGAAATTCTCTTCCTCACAAAGGTTGTAACCCACCAATAATTGAAGTAAATTCAAATCAAGGGAGTTTCCTGAAGCTCCAAGAGGCTGAAATGACTTGTTTAAGGTCATCCACTGGAAAGTGTCAGGGGTAGAATTTGATCCCAGGACTTCCTGACTCCATAGGTTACCACTAGATTTATGGTATATTATTTCTTACACTATGTTTAATCTCATTTCAAAACTTATAAACATGGATTGACTCTGCTTAACTTTAGAATAGCTCAGTAGTCATGGAAAAGAAGTTTTGATTTAGTTAATTTGAACTTGGGAGAGAAAATGTCACAGACCAAAATGACTCAAATAACTGATGATTTATACAGCTACACATTTTTTTATCCTACTCACCTTGTGTTTTTATATAGGAATAAAATCACACATACACAGCTCAGCATTAGTAAGAGACACAAATACTAATAATGAGCAAGATTATCCTCTAGTTTGAAATGGGCTCTAAGGTCAACCATGTGCAATTGAAGGAGGTAAAGGTGCTACAAAAATGCAAATCTCCACTGTATCCCTCTGCATTTTTCTTTGTCCCCTCTGCCCGAATTTCTTTGCCTTTCCAAAGAGAGAACAAACTCAATTGATTGTACTTTCCAAGACTATTTTATTTTAACAGGCTAAATATATATTGTAATATAAACTAGAAAAAAGATTTATGTGAGGTAGCCTAGTAGAATGGACAAAAGAGTGGATTTGGAACCAGATGAACCAGCTTTAAATCCCAATCTTTCCACTCAGTAGCTATACAACCTCATGTCAATCATTTAAGCTCTCTAAATACCTTTTTTCTTCATCAATAAAAGGAGACAATCTGGAACACATACAGAAAGTATAGGATTGAATTTGTCCTGATGCTTACCATCTATGTGATGTTAGGGAAGCTATTTTGAATTTCTCTGTGTCTCAGGGATCTGATCTGTAAGATATGGGGGGTTGGCCACTATAATTCAAGTATTATATTTTATGGAATTGGGACAGGGGTCAAATAAAATAATGGATGTAAATTAATGTGTTATTTTAAAGTGATATAAAATGTCAGTTGTTTTCAAGATATATTTCTATTCAGTTTTCCTTTTTGTGCATTTTTGATAGGATTTTCCTATACAGGAACTGTTTTTTCATGTCTTAGGTAGTAGCATATAAAGAACATAAAAATTATTAAATTAATCATTTTAAGTGTACTGAGGAATATGATTATTTCACCTAAAACCAGAAGGTACAGTTTTTTTTCTAATAACCTGCATTAAAATCCAACTTACTCTACATCTGATGTGCATCTTTTTTTCTCTTCAGATCATCTGAATCCTTGGAAACTATCATATTTTCTAATAAATCATGAACTCTTGAACTAAAAGAAGCCTTAGAGATGAATTATTGTTTTAAAAATGAAAAAAATTATTAGTACTTATTAGCTCAAAGCCATCAGTCTTCAAAGATGCCCTTCCTTATATTTAATTGAAGCCTAAAGTACAGCTAAGCAAAATAAATCTACCCTATTTTCAGAGGTATTCATTCTAGAGATTATTATCTTCATTATCTTCAGAGATTCATTTTAGAGCTGGGGAAACTGAGACACAGAAAAATTAATTCACATAGCCTTTTAGAACCAGGTCTATAACTAGAAAACAATTTGTCTGCTACCAAGTATTCTCTCCATTCTCCATAGTTGCATCACAAAGCATTTTAAAATTCTCTGAAAATGAACATTTTATATTTAGTTACAGTGATCCATGTTGAATTATTGAACAGTAGAAGCAGCCACTTCACTGAACTTAGATAGCTATATTTTAATAGAATCTATAACATGTCACCATTTAAATGACCTGCTGGAATGTGAACTTCTAGAGAAATACCTGAATTATAAAATCACCTTCAAGCACTTAAATATTGGAAGAGATTTGGTCTGTTAGCCCTCTATCACTTTGCAACTACTCAAAACTAAGTTGATCTCAGCTTTTCCTATGATACCAGTAGTAGCAGGGAAAGTATTCAAATGGAATGTTCTATAGTATAATTGTAATATTTTGATAACCCCAAATTGCATAATAATCTGGACAAAGGTTGTTGTGGACTTTTTTTTTTCAGAATAGACGGAAAATATGTTTAGCCAGGAAATGTTACAATATAGTTTTTAATGTACATAATGAACTCAGGAGAAACTTCTGTATGAAATAATGAAGTTGTTTTTACCACTAACAGTAATAGACAGACAGGAAAGCTGGAATGAAGAAACACTGAGGGAAAAGTTATCAGCAGAAAAGAGGAAGAAGGCAGGAAGCAAGAAACCATATGGCCAGCTACTTGGCTACCATTGGATTTTTGACTCAGTATTTTTCACTTAGCTTGCTGTTTAACACTATATAACTTCAGTTAATCTTCAGATTTTTTTAATGAATTGAAATTTGCCTAATTCATTGTAAGCTGCTGTAGGATACATATATATTAAAGTAAATTATTTAATATATGAGGATGCAGTTATAATATCCATGGGGCAAGACAATTAAAACTCTGAGACCAAAAATACTGTAAAAGTAATTGGGTACTTCTCTCTCTATATTCAGATTTAATTAAATCCATTTGATCTCATCTGAGTTCCTTTGTTTCTTCATTCACATCTAATTATGTTTTTAAATTTATTTTTAGCATGATTTTATTTCCATTCCATATGTTTTTGTTTCAAGTTTAAACTTTTTTCTCTCACTATCTCTATATTCCTCTTCCTCCATTATTCTCCTGTTACATTAAATCTATTTATTTTGTTTCTTTCTTATAATTCTCCATTTTTCTATCTACTTTTGCCTCACATTCAAGGAAAAACCTTTAGTTTTTGTTTATTTTATAAAAATCAACTAAGCAAGATAATAGGAAAGCCAAATAGCATAAACTGAGGTAAAGTGGTATATTTTTCAATTAGACAGTACCTTTTTGCCTAATATATAAAAACATGAATAAATATCAATAAATGAAATAATTTTCTTAAATGGTATAGAAATATTGAACTAAAATTTCAACAATCTTTTCTGTTTGGGGGAAGATGTTTTCATGTCATTCAATGTCAATATTCTGTGATTGCATTTTTAATCTATTGACAGATTTTTCAAGTTATATTTCACAAGCAAACTAATACTGAATAACAAATATAAAAGCAATTAATAGATATGCCCAATTATTTTAGTTTTACTTTTCCACCAAGAAAGTTCAATTACAAATCATTTTATAAATGCCTAATAGCAAAACTGTTATGGTTTAGGACTTGTCAAATATCATCTTTAGGGCTGTTCAGGACATATCATTTTCTAAAGGAGTGCAGAAATATCATTTTACCTACAGAGCCATAATTTAAACAAAAAATGAAAATGATGCTATAGAAATAGAGGGAAGTATAGAATTTCAAGATCTGCAAGAGCGATACCAAATTTTATCAAGCTTGAGTTCACAATGTAATGAAATGAAGACTAAATTGTCCAAAATGATGTACTATTTAATGATAATTTTCATACTTTCAAGAAGATATCATATTACAAAATCACCTACCCTTCTGCAGACTTGAGGGTTGTCTCTTTCCCACTTCCCTTCTGTTAAACTAAATTCTATCTCGCCTAAAGGGGCTAGTGTACTTATATGTGCAAGGGCTTCAATAATTCATATTTTTGACATCTAGACATTATATGACCCACTGAATATTCTTAATTAGTTGGGGAAGGTGGCATCTGTATGGATTCACAAATTATTTTAAACATGCTTTTAAATATTTTAAATTAGAGCTTCCAATTAAAATTGTACATGTCACATTGTCTCATTTAATTCTACTGTTCTTTTTAGGAGACACAGCCTCAGCTGAACAAGCTGCATTGATGTGAGCTGAGCTCAATTAGTTTCTGATGTTCTGCCAAATTGCCTCATTACCTGTCATACAAACACTGCTGACACTTTTTAAAGTCAACCTCCTTGCATCCATATTATTCTCTTTAGACCCAAAATAATTATTCTCATTAGACTAGTAAAAATAAGTAATTTGCTAATAAACAGTAAACCAATATGTTTTATAATATAAATAATATGAAAAAAAGCCACAATGGTATTTAGAAATCAAGTCTGTGCACCAAATATAATTTCTGAAGAATTTAAATTGCAGGGCAGGCATATAATCCTTAGTGGTTATATTGGCTATTATTGTTTATATTATTATTATCATTAAGGTATGAACCAATGGGTTTTCAAATTACCTAAAATATATTGCTTGTTGAAAGAAGGAGTTGTTTTCATTTTTGAGTATATATGAATTTAAAGCATATTTGACCCTAAAATTATGAAACATATATTTCAATGATACAGTGATACTCTAAATGGTATGAAACATGTTTCATCATAAATAGGAAAGATAAATGATATTAAATTATATTTTCTAGTAGGTTCTTCATTAATGTTATTTATAGATTACTAAAATATTGGAAGGAAGGAAATAAGCTTTAGAGCGCCTACTACTTTGTGCTAGACCCTATGCTATGCAATTTACAAATATTTTTTTCATTTGATCCTTACAACAATCTTGAAAGGTAAGAACTATATCCATTTTATAGTGGTGGAAACTGAGACAAACAAAGGTTAAGGAGTTTGCTCAGGATCACCCAGCTAGTATATTATGGAGGCTAGGTTTATATTTGGGTCTTCTTGGTTCCAAGTCTCATACTTTATCCCCTGTGCCATCTAGTTGACTGATATATGAATACATATGAAGTTCTGTGGTTTTAAGCCATGGGTATTTGGTTAGCTAATTAACTTTTGTTACTTCTTTGCCCTTTACCCATTCGTTTTTTTAAGAACCAGAAAGAAATGTTATATAATTTCTTCTAAAGACATGCTTTGCAAGGTTGTTCCATAATGATTACAAGTATTGAAGAAAACTTCAAGTTTCCCCCCCATATACTACTCCAACTAGGTGGAGAAATGAATGTTCTTATTAATTTGAAAACTTATATACATTAACATTTTCATGATTATATTAAAGAATTTAATGATTGAAGTTACTACTCATATAACCTGAGTTTTAGCTGAATAGTTAAAGGCTAATTATGACAACCAAGAATATGTACATGACTTTTATTTGACCTAGGAATGACTGTTTCATTTAAAATAGGTTCCAAAGTACTTCTTAAAATCAAAAAGAATTCTATTAGGCAGCAATATGATAAGCTTCATGTGCAATATATAAGGACATCCATTTTACTGTCATAGCAAGGGGTTATTCAGGATGCTACCAACACATGCCTGATTAAAAGTTACCTTTTCATGTTGAACATGCTAATAATGGTAAGGAATTTTACTTTAGTTATTTTGTAGCAAAGCTATTTTGGCCTAAAGAACTTTTTAAAACATCATTTTTACACCATATAGATCCTAGTCCTATAAACAAACAAATAAATAAATAAAAACCAAGCAATAATCTATCAGTGTTTGAGGAATCCTTATATATAGAAATTCAGATTATTTGAATGAATCAAAAATCTTGACTGTTAGGTCAAGAAAAGTGTTAGGCTGTATAGAGCAGGATGAGTATCAACAGACATATAGACTGTTAGCAGAAAAGAAAAGTTTCAGTGGAAAAATTAGAGCAAGATAATTATCATTATGGTAGTGATACTACCAGAGAGTACAGAGGAGATTCATTTTTTCTTGCATTACTGCAGGGCTAAAGAAAGGTGACTTTGAATCAAGAGGCAGACCCCCCCCTTGTCAACCTCTCCCCTCATTCTTGATAAGCTCTGACAGGTACCTCCCAGCTTGCTCCTGATAAGCATCTATTTTATATCCCATATATCTGATTATCCTCTCAACTGAACAGTTCATCCCCTTTTTACTTTGAGGCATAGGACATAACCACATGACCTATTTCTGGTTCCAGAAACCCAGTAATATGCCATCATCATCATCATCATCATCATCATCATATCTTTAGTCAAGTAGCCCTGTAGTGAAAAAGGTATATATATAAAGCCCAGAATACATCCCCTCAAGGAGGCAGCATTCCACCTGCTATTGCCTTCCTGGGCCCTCCCATTTCACTTACACTCAAATTAATAAATCGCTTTTATTTTTAAGCTAGCTATTAGAGTCCATTATTCTTGACAAGGGCAACATGTCTAGATCCAGGGTTTTGGCATTTAATTGTTTGTTACACCATTCTTTGTTTTGGAGGCCTCCACTGGATCTAGGTACTTAGAAGATTGAATTTTCATTATAGATATCTCTTTCTTGGATTCAGGGTCAGAGGAAATATTTCCTCATTTTTATCTCTAGCAGCATCACCTGCCCCATTAGTGCAGCATCCCAGGTATATTCTAATATTGAAAATATTATTGGTGTATTAATATTTTTAACCTATGTTCTCATGTACCAGACTCATGGTCATATTGTTTCTTGATCACTGTATTTAATTGGTACTCTATCAATTCTGACCACTCTCCAAACGTACAGTCCAAAGGTCAAGAGAATTCCTAGGTAGGGCATTAGCTGCCACAGGGTCCTAGCTCCTACCTTGACAGACCAGATTCCTTACCAGGTCACACATCTGATTAACCTTCACCTCTTTGATCTTATGGTTGTCGTATCTTCATTAACTACCTCTTATTCCTGGATTCGGTGATTCTCCAATAAAATATAGGGAACACGTGTAGCTCTCTTTCTTTTTTCCACCATCAGAGGAGCACTGCACGCTGTAGTACATGTTGTTGAACTCTTTGTCTCTGAAGCTTCCTCTATTGTGTTCCCTCTCTATCTATCCCCTTCATCCATTTCCCCTCAGTTTCTAATTTCCCTTCTCACGTGTCCACCCACAAAGACATTAATTTGTGCCTTCAGGCAATTTCAATTAGGATCATCTAATTCACTGCAGCGATGTCTACAATATCACCAATGTCTTCCTGATCATTTCCTGTCCTCATTCAGTTTATATTGGGATAACAATCACTGACTTTTTTTTCCATGTTTTAATTGAGATGTTGGCTTCTGATCCTGAAAACAATGCAGTTGGAGGTTGTTTTTTTTTTCTGGCCTCCATTTGGCTGGGGAAAAGTTTTGTTTTCTATCATTAACCAGGTATGCTATGTCCCAGGTGCTAGATCTAATATTGTTTATTACATTTCTTCCATTTATCCTAATTCACAACCTTAGTCATCTTTGAGTATTCCCTTTTCCTCAATCCCCATATCCAATTAATTGCCAAGCCTTGTCAGTAGAGTTTCCATTATTATACTTCCCCCCCTCACCTAGGTTTTACCCTTATTCAAATTTTCATGCCTGCTTCCTGAACTATTGCAGTAATCTCATAATTGGTACCCTTGCCTCCATATTTGCAATACTCTAAACCATGAGGTACAGAGTTGCTAAGGTGATATTCCTAAAATATAAAATTAAAACTAGATCTAAACAATTGGAAAAAATTGATTGCTCATGTGTAGGATGAGCTAACATAATAAAAATGACAATCCTTCCCAAATTAATTTACTCATTTAATGCTATACCCATTGAACTATCAAATAACTTTTTTTACTGAATTAGAAAAAAAAAACATAACAAAGTTCATTTGGAAGAATGTAAGATCAAGGATATCCAGGGAAATCATAAAAAAAATGCAAAGGAAGGACACCTTTCAGTCCCAGATCTCAAAATATAATAAAAGCAGTGGTCATCAAAACAATTTGGTACTGGCTAAGAGACAAAAAGGAGGATCAGTGGAATAGACTTGGGGTTAAGTGACCTCAGCAAGACAGTCTATGATAAGCCCAAAGATCTTAGCTTTGGGGATCAAAATTCACTATTTGATAAAAACTGCTGGGAAAATTGGAAGACAGTATCTGAGACATTAGGTTTAGATCAACATCCCTCACCCTACTCCAAGATAAACTCAGAATGGGTAAATTACTTGAATATAAAGAAGAAAACTATAAGCCAATTAAGTGAAGACAGAATAGAATACATGTCAGATCTTTGGGAAAGAAAAGACCTCAAAACCCAGGAAGAGCTAAGCTAGAAAAAAATCACAAAATGTTCAATAAATAATTTTGATTACATCAAATTAAAAAGTTTTTGTACAAATAAAACCAATGCAACCAAAATTAGAAGGGAAGAAACAAATTGGGAAACCATCTTCATAACAAAATCCTCTGACAAAAGTCTAATTACTCAAATTTATAAAGAGCTAAATCAATTGTACAAAAAATCAAGCCATTTTCCAATTGATAAATCGGCATGGGACATGAATAGGCAATTTTCAGTTAAAGAAATGAAAACTATTAATAAGCACATGAAAAAAGTGTTCTAAATCTCTTATAATCAGAGAGATGCAAATCAAAACAACTCTGAGGTATGACCTCACACGTAGCAGATTGGCTAACATGACAGCAATGGAAAGTAATGAATGCTGACAAAGTCAGGACATTAATGCATTGCTGGTGGAGTTGTGAATTAATCCAACCCTTTTGGAAGGCAATTTGGAAGTATGCCCAGAGGGTGCTAAAAGACTTTCTGCCCTTTTATCCAGTCGTAGCTCTGCTGGGTTTGTACCCCAAAGAGATAATAAGGAGAAATACATGTACACAAATATTCATAGCTGTGCTCTTTGTGGTGGCAAAAAAAAATTGGAAAATGAGGGGATGCCCTTCAATTGGGGAATGGATGAACAAATTATGGTATATGTTGGTGATGGAATATTATTGTTCTCAAATGGATAATAAACTGGAGGAATTTCATGGGAACTGGACTGACCTTGAGGAATTGATGCAGAGTGAAAGGAACAGAACCAGGAGAACATTGTACACAGAGACCCATAAACTGTGGTATAATTGAATGTAATGGACTTGTCCATTAGTGGCAATGAACAACTTGGAGGAATCTACGAGAAAGAACACTATCCACATTCAAAAGAAAAACTGTGGGAGCAGAAACACAGAAGAAAAACAATTGCTTGAATACATGGGTCAAGGGGATATGATTGGAAATGTAGACTCTAAATGAACATCCTAATGCAAACACCAATAACATGGAAAAAAGTTTTGATCAAGGAGACATGTAATACCCAGTGAAATTGTGCATGAGCTATGGGTAGGGTGGGAAGAGGGGAGAGAGGGAAATAATATGATTCTTGTAACCAAGGAATAAAAAATAAATTAATTAAAAATAAATAAATAAAATGCTCTGCATTACATAGAAGTAGTATCATTTCAAATTTGGGGGAAATGCCTGGCCCCTTTAAGAAATCAGTTTGTAAAATAGTAAAATCCTATATCAGGAGTGAGGAATCTGGATACAAAAGGAGGGAACTACTCAGGAAGAGTCATTATGGGCTTGCCTTTCAAGGATAATTCTATATACACATCAGAGTATAGGTGGTGCCCTTCACAGTATAAAGACACTAACTCATATTTCTGATAACGGTTGTACTTGATTGAATATTCTAATTTCTTAAATATCTATATACAAATACAAATACTTGTGCACACATATTTACAAACACACATGTATACACCAGTATCCATAATGACTGACAAAGAGGCAAATAGTGACAGAGATAAGAGTCTTTATAATATATTTTCACTCATCTAAGTTTTAATGCTTTCAGATAAAGGATAATCTTTTATAAATTATATTTTCTCATAAACTGTGCATATCTGCTGATTTTTGATCAATTATATTCATTTCAATACCCTGAATATTCATTTAAAAGAGTTTATTATATCCAAAAAACTGACTGTCTTCAGTAATTGTGAAAGAAAGAACTTTTTAAAAGAAATCTCGTCAATGATTATAAACAGGAAATTTTCAGATGAAATCAAACTATGGTCTTATAAATTGATCTACATCACTTTTTTTAGACTAAAAAATAAAGAATTCTGGCATAGCACTTCACATATCAAATAGGCTATTATGAGAGAAAAGGAAAATGACAATTGTTGGAGGAGGTATGGAAAAAATAAATGCACCAATGTACTGTTGGAGAGTTGTGAATTGATCCAACCATGATAGAGAAAAATTTGGAACTATGCCCAAAGGGCTATGAAAATATGCATTCTTGGACACAACAACGCCATTAATATATCCATATCACAAAGAAAACAAAAAAAGGAGGTAGTGTTCATATATACAAAAGATTTATATCAGCCCTTTTACTTTTGGTAGCAAATAATTGGAAATGAAGGGGATATGTTTTCACTCTGTGAATGACTGAACAAGTTGATGTATATGATTTTGATAAAATACAATCATTTTATAATAAATGATGAGCAGGATGCTTTCAGAAAAAGAAAAAAACTCTAGAAAGACTAAAATGAACTAATGCTAAGTGAAATGAGCAGAAGCAGGACAATGTTGTACACAGTTAACAGCAATATTGTATGATGATCAGCTGTTACCAGTCTAGCTAATCAAATTAAAAAAAAAAAGATCTAAGAAAGTTTCAAAAGACGCAGTGAAAAATGCTAACCACCTCCAGAGAAAGAATTGACAAAGTTGAAAAGAGTTTTAAAACATACTTTTCTAAACTTTCTTATTGTTCGGTGGGGTTTGGAATTCTGTCTTCTTTTGAAATATGGCTAATATGGGTATGTTTTTCATGACTGAACATGTATAATTTATATCAGATTGCTTGCCTTCCCAAGAAAGCTGAAGAGGATGGAAGAAGAGAGAGAATATGGAAGTCAGAGTTTTCTAAAAAGATTGTTAAATTTTTTCATTTATATTAACAGAAAAAATAAAATAAAAATTAAGTGTGAAAAAAATCTTATTCCTTTATTCAAATAGCTTAAAGTTCAGTTCTTTCTTTGTGGAAAAATATACTCTAACCATACTTTGAGTACCAGAGGCAAGTACTTTTGTCCAAGTTAGCCTGCTCACTTATTGTAAAAACTTCAGTGGAAATTATTTAGAGTCTTTCCTTTTTTTTTTCCAGGGCTTTAGTTCTATAATCACTGGTACAAAGATTCAGTTCAGGTAAGCTAATATGCCCTTTTGTGCTTCTGCTTTTAGCAAAATACCCTTTTGTCTTCCTAAAGACTATTCTATACTATACTATACTATACTATACTATACTATACTATACTATACTATACTATACTATACTATACCTAAATGGGTATAGTAATAAGGTGGTACGTAATTTAGGATGTCTTCCACATAAGTCATTTAGAGTGATCTTGTGTGTTGTGCAGTTACATTAGAACTGTCACCAAGGACCAAGAATTAAAATTCTGATTAGATGCTGGGAGCCATCAGGCCACAACGCCTTGACAAAAGTGTGGTAGCTAAGGAGGCCACAGAGTGGCCCTTGGCAAAATGTGACTGCCCACTCTATTTCCCTTGCATAACCTCTCTCATTAACATCCATTACCTATGGAATTGACATGATTATTATTCCCCCTAGTCTCAGAAGGAATAATGCAAGAGTACCTGTACCCTAATTCAGCAAAACATCACCAAAATATCAGACCCTCAAACCCAACCCCAAAAGACTATCATGGGTTAACTTTTACTTAGACACATAATCATCAATAAAACCACAGTTACAAGCTAATCCCAGAACTTTCTCACTTACAGAAACTTATTCTCATGAAGCCAGCACACAAATCCATCATAAAGGCCCATATGAAACATACAGGTAAACTAAGCTTCATCATGCCTCAGTGACTTTATTCTTCCCCTTGAGAAACTCCCTACTAAACCCTGAAAAATGACCAGTCTAATATTAAATCTGAATTGTGTTCCCAGTACCCCTCAACCTCAATGATATGATTGTTGAATTGTCTTTTAAGAATTTTTGATTGATTATTTCTTTTTATTAAAAGTAATAAGTAAATTTCCTTGATTGTTTGTAAGCTCAAAACTTCTCACAGGACAATGAGAAAATTAAGCCACCTGTGACAAAATCATTTATCTCATGTGAAACTTTTATGCTGTCAAGAATCTAATTATAATATAATAATACAGAATGTTAATCAAGTTATTTGTTAAAAGTTAATGTATCACTTTTCCAATTCTCTCCATGTAGACATGTGTGTTAGATAATGTATCTGTGTTCCAAGAAAATGGGTATAAAAATAAACATCAAGCCTAAGGATGTCAGAGCAGCTATCAGATGCAAAGCATGCCCATGGCCATAAATATACAGCTATCTTCTGTATGTTATTTTCTTGACTGATCATTCTCTACCTGTTGGGAACCCCTGAAGTCACAAGTGAGCCTATACCTTGCCTGTGGAAATTAGACACTAGCCCACATAGATTGTCAACCACTTTTTAAGATTAAATGCCTGGGATAAGAAGTGAACTTGTAATTTCTAGAAGAGTTCTCCATGTTTGGAGCTTCCTTTACAAAGGAAAGTCAGCTTCTCTGGAATTTAAGATCTAAAGTTGCCAAGGACATTGTGAATTTAAGTAACATGCCCAAGGTCACAAAGATGTGTGCACTACTAGGACAAGTTGAATACAGGTAATCATACCTCCCCCTAACCATTACTCTACAATGCTATTCTCATTGACTACAGCTAAAAATATCCAGGAAATATGATTATGAGTCAGAGGGATACTATGGAAGGAGAGGACCTGGAATCTGAGTTTTGGCATAATAATCTCTTCTCAGAATATTACCACTCTTGCTACTTTGGGGGACTCACAACAGCCTTGATTCTCAGTTACCCTCATTTAGGGGATGAACTAGATGACCTCTAATGTCCCATTGAGCTCCAATTATTTGATCATATAAATAAATATGGTAGGAATTTTTTTCTGTTCACCAATGGTATAAAATAAAGATATTACATATGCTATCTATACCAAAACAGGGAGCACATATGGAAAAAATAATTATTTAAGCTAACATAGTAACAGTCAGTGACCAATGCTAAGCACTTTATAATCATCACCTAATGTATACCTCATAACAACCCTGTAAGGTAGATACTACCATTATTTCCATTTTAAAGATTTGGCAGAGTTGAAGTGTCTTGCCCAAGCTTACACAACTAATAAATGTCTATTACTAGATTTGAACTCAGCTCTTTCTGAATCCAGGCCCTGTACTTTATCCTCTATCTTCTGTGCCACCTAGTTGCCTACACAGAGTAGCAAACACAAACACATGTACATATATATGTACCTATATGTGTTTTATATTTATATATATTTTCCATTAAAATGTCTCATCAATTCTTTCTCCTTTCAGCTCTTGGAATGGGGATCATCCTTATGTGATTTAGAAACCCATAGATACATTTATATACCTGAATGCCTGAAGTGGGAAATATCCATTATCTAATGATTCAATAATATTTGATATAAGAAGGCAGTCAAAAAGGAATAACATTTTTAAAATGAGAGCTAGTATTAATTTACTAAGAAGCAGGAAGCACTTTAAACTATTTTCCAGTATTTTGTTCTAAGATCCTATTAAGGCATTGCCCATTCTCTCTTTCACAATTACATATTTGGAGCTAGAATGGATCATACCAATTGTAGACTCTAATCCAAATCTTCAATTTTAGAGGACTGTGAGGCCCTCAAAGGTTAAGTGAGTTGCAAAAAGTTATACAGGTTATAAATAGGAGAGGCAAGATCTGAACCTAAATTTTGGAACCCCAAATCACTGTTACACAACATTACCCCTCAACAAAATGAATATTTTTGATGGATGCAAGTGCTCATGATGGTGATGGACGTGGTTATGGTTTAGTATGGGATTGTGGATCCATTTTTTTCTGTGTTAAACTATTTGGTGCTAGTATTAAACCCCTTGCCCTACCCATAACAGTCTGATCAATAAAACTAATGTCATTGGGAAAATGAGGCATTCAATAGCTATTGTCTATCACTTTGAACAAAGGAAATAGAATATATAGATAGAATTGATTCCTATTATTTTAAACAATGAAGAAAGCAGTTATCTAATTATATACCCAATGGACTTCATTTTGATATTATGAAATAGAACTCAATTAGAAGGCTGAGATCCCTCAATTTTTAGGTACTATAATGTCAATGTCTATTGGGAACAATGAAATCTTATAGCATGGATTCCAATGGAATTATTCAATTTGCTCCCCGTTTGCTATTATCTATTTCCTCTCCATACTTCAGTTTCTTCACCTATAAAACAGGCAGGTTGAATTCAGTAACCTCTAAGGCCTTTACCAACTTGAAATCTTTTATTGCTTCCTTTATACTCAATATTTATTGTTTTCTATGTATGTGGATTACTGCATTATATTGGGTGGTGGAAAGGGCACTCAAATTAAGGAAGATCCCATAGTATTCCTCATTTCTCCCTTTCTTAGCTGTATTAACTTTGAAATTTTTTCTTAGGCTCTATATTGGGCATCATTTACTTCACTGGTAAAATGAGAAAAATGTGATTTTGCCATCTCAAAATCCAAGAACAGCACCAGATATTCTCTGAAGGCTCTATCCAGTTCAAATATCTATAATCCCAGGATCTGGGTGAGAAATGTTAGTACTGAACTACAAGTACTCTATGAAAGGATGTTTTCATAAAGTTTATTAATCTCAGTGAATTATGCCACATACAAATAGGCAATAAGAGAGATAATATATGCATCATAATTGTAGGAACTGTAATCACTGACCCTAGCATACACAATAGTAGCTCAGGAGAGGTGTAGGTTTCCCAAATTTAAGCTGTGTATCCATACGTAACATTTATTTAGACAGATCTTATGAAATTTTCAGTTTACAAAGGAGCAGTAATTATACAATTCCATTCTTGCCCATTGAACCCATTGCCTTACAACCATGATCTAGTATCTAACACATACAACAGAAGCAAAATGCAGAGAGGTAAAATTAGAATGCGCACAATTGCTGTCCATAAATAATCTGAATGGGACTATATCAGTTCTAAAATGGGTTTTCCCACTTTCAATTCATAGAACAATTATAAAGAATCAAAGATAGTCCAACCTGGAAAGGACTCTAGAGTTCAAACTCCTTCATTTCAAAGAATAAAGAAAGAAGGATCTAGAATTAAACCTTATTCAATGGTCACATAGCTGATTGCATAGTTGCAAAATCACAACTAATTAGTGCTCTTCCTCTTGAATTTCAGTGTATATTGAGAGTATACTATATACTTTGGAATATGTCGGAGTATAGTTTAAAGAAAATTAACTAGTTACACATCTACAACCTGCATCTGAGAAATTGATTCTCAGTAGATGCAGGTTTTAGTGGTGCCTCTCCAAAAACAAGGTATTTTATTTTTAATCTATGCATGTTTTGTAAGCAACTGTGAGTGTGTAGAATGTAACTAAAATTCCTTATGTTTTTCCATCAAATTTAAATTGTTATCTTTGGGTAAAAACAGAGAGTTGAAGATAATTGCCCACAGAGGAAATGGGACTTTTCAAATGCTTACTAATGCACATTTTGATGTTCTGCATTGCTACTAAAATATCCACTAATGAAAACTGTTGCAGTATTCTATTATTGGTATTCAAATGGAACTTATTTTGTGCTTTTTAGGATGAGGATGAATAATGATTAAATAATTAGAATAAAGCAATGACTTTTCAACAAAGATGTATATTAACAATTGGGTTTTACAAGATAGTTCAGTCTTTTTCTCTGATCCCCATCTAGCACTTACAATTACTGTAGAAGATAATTATCCATTTATCAATTACCTGTGCCCATCTCTATGATTTGTCATCTTGCTCTCTATTTTCCTGTCCTGAGGTCATCTTGTTTCACGGAAGTACATGTTCATTAGAGCAAATCAGGGGAAAGTAAGAGGATGGATCTTAGATAAGTTGCTATTTCTATTCAAAAGAAGGTCTCGTACAACCTCATGGGATTTCTAGTACTTGGCACACAATCTCTGATAACTATTACTGTTATTCTAACAATATCAACAATAATGCCACTTAGCCTGAAGTTTGTTTCAGCATGTATAAGTGGCACTGTTCTTTCTATCTTTCCTAATATCACCTCAATTTGACATCATGGATTTTTATATGATTTTTTATTTCCTTGCATATCAGCACAACCTTTTTAACCCAAGGCTGCTTGATCAAAAACAGGCAGTCTACCACTTACTATTGGGGTATATTCCAAGAATTCAATAATATTAGGAATTCAAATTCTAGTTTTTCTTTTCTCCATATACATTTTCAGGCAATGTTTGCAGTGAAATATAGGGAATCCCAATAATTAGAGAAAAATGAACTTCATTATTTTAGATACGTGTTACATGTATCTTTATTAACCTTTCTTTCTTTCTTTCATTCATTTTTTATGAACAAGATTCTTATACTATAAGAATGAACAAAATGAAGAAACTAGAATCTTTACCCTATAGATCCCATTTTGATATGTAGGAAAGCTTCAGAACAAATGCTTTAAGAAATGTTTGACAAATAACTAGAAAATGAATATATGATTGTTGAGACGAATATCTCTGTTGTGGGGAGCTTAAGATGAAACCCCAGAGTTCAGGAAGGATACTTTTGCAAGAAAGCAAGACTCTGAAACATAGCTAAAAAATAAAAAGAGAAATTTAGTAATTTAGAAGGTAATGTTGAATCTGGCCAGGTGGACAGCATAGGTGGAAGACTGCCTCCTATGTGGAACAGCATAGACCAAAAACTGTTTTGGGGAGGACAGCATGGATGGAAAGCTGTTCTCCTCTAGATAACATCAATTCTCTGATCTTTATACTCTTTACATCAGTGAAGACCTGACTCTAGAGTGGTATGCACTGAGACATGGGAAGGCAGGAGGTTTGCCTGAAGACATAGGCAGTGACCACCCTAGTTTAGAGGACAGATGGATTTCTGACATACAACTTGACAATATCAAGGAAGTGAATTTCTCTGTCCATGTCAAATCTAAAGGACCATCCAAGGAGGATAATTCTCTGAGTCTTATAGGATTTATAAGATGTTTGTGTTAGGAGTCACAAGGATAGAAGCGAGCAAAGGAATTTCCCTACTTATAGTTTGTCTGAAACACTTCCATAGTTTGGGGGGTAAAATGCCCATGCCAACTCCATCAAGAAAAGGTTATATCAAATTGAATTTATTTCATTTTAACATGCTTATTAAACCTGTATATGAAATGATGCTATATACATAGATTTTAGTACAAATTATTTATTTATACAAACAGAAGTCATAAAAAACTGATAGAAAAAGAAGGAATAAATTTATCTCAGCCATGGAAGGTAAATATACTTTAATATAAAGAGCAAATGACAGCAGATCAAAATAATAAATACAAATATAGATGTGATTTTTTCAACAAAATCTCTCCTAAATTTTGTAAACTATATAAGAATTGTTGTTCTATAATACCAACAATAAACATGCTGGCATGAGAAAAAATGGCAAATATTAATATTTAGTAATTGAGAGGCAGAAAAGAAACAGAAGGATAGTCAGAAGAATAGAGTAACAAAGAAAAAAATCTAAATGATACAGAGGAGAGAGGAATTCTACTACTTTGTAATGCAATTGTAGCTCCCTTTGGGTACTTTGGAAGTTAGTGTGAATATTTAAAAATATTTTGCTAATTGGATTTACCTTTTAGAAAATCAGGTTAGCTGGGATTTTATCAATTTTGTTAATCACCTAAAAAAGGTTCTTAATTTTCTGCATCAGTTCTCCACTCTTTTTAATTTTCCAATTAATATTGGGCCTCTAATTTTAAAGATTTGTTCATGTGTTAATATGGGTTGATTTCTTTTTTTTCAATTTAATAGTATATATTGTTAACATTTTCTTCCTTTTTTTATGATGTAAGCTCTTACAGAATTTTCCTCTGAGAATTATTTAAGCTGCATCCCAGAAATATTAGTATGATATTTCATCATTATTGTTGTTTGTTTATAATTATTATGGTTTTATGGTTTGTTCTTTGACTTACTCATTATTCAGGATGTTAAGATTTTTCTTAGTTTTGTTTCTTTTGTTTGATTATTATTTTGTCATGTTATATATGTTACATTTAATATTTTTAAAATAGTTATAATTTTATGGCCTAATAAATGTTTTATTATTATAAACTTTTACATGGTGTTCAGAAATATATATTCATGTATTTTTAAGTTCTCCAACAATTTGGTCAATTATATTTTCCCTTTATCTTTGAAGAGATCTGGAAGAGAGAAAATAAACTAATGTACTATCATGTTATTATTTATATTTTGCTACAATTAAGTTAACTCTTTCATTTTGAATCTATATGCATGAAATATGGCATATTTCTACTGCATATACATATTGGGCTAAAGTTTGTAGTTTATTTAAAGGTAATTCCTTTACTTATCTCCAATATTAATACAAATTTATTTTTGCTTAACGTAATAGCATAATTGAGGATTTTACTTTTTTTACTTACCTATTGCATAATAAATTTTGTTCCAACCTCTCATTTTGATTATCTGTATTTTCTTGTTTTTGAGATATTTTTGGTACATAATTTTGCCATTCTCTTTAATCTTAAAGTTATTAAAAGTAGACATATTCATTCTATTTGATCCTTCATTCTATATTCTGTCAGAGTAAATGTTGTGTAATGGTTCTAAGATGGAAGAGTGGTAAGAGTCAGGTGATGAAGGGCAAGTAACTAGTCCAGGATCACATTGCTATAAGTGTCTGAGTCCAGATTCAAACACAAGACCTCCTATCTCTAGGCCTGTCTCTTCAACTCACTGATATATAGCTTCCAGCCTTCAATATTCTTAAAAAATCTGGCCTCAGACACTTCCTAGCTGTGGGACCCTGGGCAAGTCAATTAACACCCATTGCCTAGCCCTTGCTGATATTCTTGGAACACATTATTGATTTTAAGACTGAAGGTAAGGATTATATATATATATATATATATATATATATATATATATATATATATATATATATATATATATGTACTTTGAAAAAATTTCTACACTTCACTTTCTTACAGTTCTATAGGCTCTCTCCAAAGGCATCTTTTTGGACATTTGTTATAAGTTTTTTTTTCTTAATTTCTTTAGCTGTTGTTCCTGCCTTTCCCCCCTTTTCCCTCCTCTATTAAAGTTTAATTCAAAGTGCACCCTCATTTCCTTTTGAATTTGACATCCACTCATAACCAATTTCTTTGCCATTACCTTCATAAATCTTTTGCTAGCATCTCACCCTGACCCCTTTTTGGTTTCCTGCTGGGTCTTGAAATATCACTTAGCGAGGGAAGTAATTCTGGCTAGATATAAGGTAACAAGTTAGAAAATTACCCTGTTTTCCAAATCATATGACAGTACTTCCTCTTGCCTTCCCCTTGATAATTTTCCTTCCCAAGACATGCAGTCATTCACAAGAAGAGTCACAAAACTTATCATGCCTCTAGACTGAGAGTTTCCACTAATAGGACATTATTTTATCATATAGTTAAAAGGATCCACTAGATTAAAAAAATGTTCATAGTTTTTTCACTAGGGAAAATATAGGTATAATCATTAAGTCTAACTATAGTAATCATTAAGTCTGAATAGATTGTAGCATGTTTCAAATGAGATAATATATGCAAAGTACATTTAAAACATAAAACACTGAAAGATTTGCTATCTTATTCATGTATAATATTATATTTTAATAGTAAATATGAAATAGGAAAGGAAATATGTAGGATTTACATTAAACCATGCAAAAAGAAATTAGAAAAATATAAATATGGACACATTGAATGTAAATAAAGAAACTGAAAAGAAAATAAAAAGTCCAAAGTAGCAGAATTTCAAACAATTGTAGAGAGAGGTAATTAATATATTAATTCCTGCTTTTCATTAATTCACTATGGTTCCACCTTGATAAATGTTTAAGATTTTTGGTGTTTAGTTCTAATTTTATACAGTTTTATTATTTACATTTTGATACTTTTTTAAAAATCAAGAGAGGGATAGCATATGAATGAAATTGTTCTAACATCACTTAATTAGAGAAATAAATCTCAAACTGAGGCCCAATCATTCTTTTTGCTGCACAAGTTGAGAACAAAGAGGTAGGAAACATGAAGATTCAGAAGTTCTTGGTCCTGGAAAACTTAAGATCATAATAACATAATCTTTGCCCAATAAATACAGCAAAATTCTAATTAGTGAAAATAGTCAATCCCTCTCAAGTGGCTGTATATATTAGAATTCGCAAGACTTACCATTATAGCTATGTAAAATATAGTAATTTGTTACATTATAAAAGGAATAGTATTTTCTATTGAATTTTCTATTCCACTTTAAGTGGAAATTCATTATTCTCAGTAAATTGGAAGGTCTCTGATTTTCAAAGTTTTGTTAGTTTTTAATCTCAATATTTGATATCATTTGCCAAGGTAGGAATTCAACAAGTTACTTGCTAATTTTATAAAATTCAATTGTTTAAAAGCTTCAGGAAAACAACTTTTAGATGTTTTCAAGTGGTTTGTTTTTTGTGTTTTTGCTTTGCCTGTCTTCCTTTGTTTTCTTTTCTATTTGCTAGGTCCTTATTTATCAGGAAGCATAACTGGATCCCTTTTTATGAAAATCAAGTGGAAAAGAGAACCCTCAATGTATGTCTCTCCTTTGACTTCAGTGATGAAATTGCTCTTCATGATTTCAGAAAGTAGAGCTTTCTTATATTGTTGCTATTGACAGATTATAATTACCTTGTAAATTTGCCACAGACGAATTAGAATTCATTTGTATACAACATAATATCTGCTACTTTGAAACTACACATTTGTTGTTTACTTCTAACATATCTCATGAAGAACTCTACTTTGAAAAATGAATTTTAGACAGTAACAAAATTGTTTGAAAAGATGACATTTTTGTTCTATAGCCTGCTAGACATTCTTCAGACATGAACACAATAGAACGTATAGCACTGTCGACGGGGAATCTAGAAAGCTCAAACTTGTAGCTTAATAGGTTCTGATGGACCCCAAGTTTCAGCTTGTAAGCTGGAGACCCCAAAGTTTGTACTTGTTCCCTTTCCCCTCAGAATCCACCCTGAAGGGAATCTCAGGCTCCCAGTTTCAATCTGAACAATAGACCAAGACCATTAAGATACTTAATGAACTTAACTGGATTCCCTAAACAAATTTAAATCAAAAGCTATTTTAGCTTTTTTTGTTTTTCAATCTATTTTAGGATATTTTATCCTTTTATCCCAGTAGCTTCTCCCATTGTATCAGAGATCCTCTCCATAGAAGGCCCACATCTGTGCAGGGACCGCCTTTAGTATCCATTGTTTAGAGATGTTCCCTTACACCCTAGCCTCTGGTTTTGGTTCCTTTCCAAAGCCTGATTGTTTCCTGTCAGAAGAGTTTAAACACTCCCATTTCCTTGTAGCCATGGTAGTGTCAATCAGTCATCTTTCCCTGTCCCAAATGGTATATAAATCCTCCGAAATTCTTTTGTTCTTTAGAGTCCTCTTGCCTGGTATCACCCCCAGGGATAAAGTCCCCAGAGTCCCCCGTGTAAACCCTTTAAAGGTTTCGGCTCCCAGCTCTGAGTAAAGGGCCAACTATTTCCTGATTAAAGACTTATTTTTCTGACTGCTTTGGCAGATGTGTGTGATTTCCAAGTTAACAGCATAAAGAATGCCCAAGACAAACTTTATTTTGAACCTAATTAGTTTACAAATCCCTTTCTAACCCTCAGCTAATGATTCTTTTGTGAACTGCCCCAAATTTTTAAAATCATGCTTAAATGTCAGTCTTCTTTCATGTAGATAATGCATTGATTTTTGACACATCAGATTGACACATTATCAGTGGCTTCGATTTAACATTTCTTTTACAAAACTTTTCAGTGTTTAGATAAAGCAGGAAAATTCTTATAACTTAGTCTTAATAGTTTTAGTAATTTTTTTCCATGAGGTAAGCTACCTGAATCCAAAAATGTTCAGAAGAACAATAGAACAATAGCACATGTAGGTAGACAAATGGAAATGGAAGTGCAGGTAATAGTCGAAAATTATAGTCCAGTTGAAATGGCAATCCTTGCCAAGTAACTATGAGTCAAGCAAATGAATCTGCTGTCTCTTCTACTTTGGCATATAAATCAATAAATATAACATGCCTACTATATCCCTAGCACTGTATTTTCAATTGTTTCAGTCTTATCTGACTCTGAGAAGTCATTTAGGATTTTCTTGGCAAAGATACTGGAGTACTCTGTCATTTAATTCTTCAGCTCATTTTACACATGAGGAAACTGAGAGAAACATGATTAAGTTTACCCAAGATTATATAGCTAGAAAGTATTGCAAGCTGTTTTCAAATTCAGGAAGGGAAGTCTTTCTGACTTGAGGCCCCGTAAGTACTCTGTCAACTGCTCCTTCTAGATGCCAAACACTGTATGTGACTATCTGAAGGGCAAAGAATTTATTTTCACACCCTCATAGCAGAGGGTTAAATGAAGACCTTTGATACTTTGCTTACAACCCAACAAATCTTATTGATGAAGACACACAGAATGAAAGTTCACAAGCCAAAATTGATTGATTTCTCCTCAGCTCAAAAGACTATCCTCCCTCTTCCTTTCATAGATGCTGGAAGGATTTTCAGCAGCTTTGAGATTCAAAAAGCCATCTCCTTCTAAAAAAATGAAATGGAAAAGTGTCATCTAAAATTAAATAACTGAAGGATTGTAGAGTTCATCTTTCAAAAGGCAATAGAAATATTTACATGTTTCATGGGAAAACTGACTTTAAAAGTGGAGGAAGGAAAATTCCATTCCCAGGCTGGTTATTAAAAATGATAAGGGTTGAATAAAACAATAAGAGCAGGGAAAAGATTTTGTAACAAAACTTCTAAATTAATGGTTTTAGTATATGAAAACAGTTTAAATACCACATTCGTTATACTTTTTAGTGTGTTATAATGAGTTCTTAGGACTGATGGTAAAATGATGGGACCCACATTTTGATTCCCGTTATCTTTGTCATCATTTGAAAATCATTTCCCTTTCAAAGAATCCCATTTTCCTTACCTAAATAATCATTCCTCTGTGGTTGTTTAAATTTAGAAAACAACAGATAGAGATGTTGGGGGAGAATGATTGCTCCCCACTTTATAAATTATGGACCCACCACTTCTCTAGTTCAGTAAAGCCATTCAAAATTCCTTTTGTGACTGGCTTATTGTCGGATTCCTCAATCCCAATAATCTCACATTCAAGTAGCCACTTCCAGAGTCTCATGGCAGACAATTTCCTTAACAACCAAGAAATTATGGAAAGCTACCAAGGCAATTCAGACTGTCCTCAAAAAAAAAAAAAAGCTCTACAATAGTCTTATCCATTAAATATGCTGAGGTCAAAGACTACTAGCAGGATAAAGAGAGAAACCAAGAGACAATCTTTTGATGTCAATTACCACAGAAAGCTAAAATTCTGTATCCAAAAGGCTCATGAACTCCAATTTTGAATTAGATTGGACAAGAGAGTTCTTCTTTAATTCCTTAGTAAGATAAAGGAAACAGTTCCAGAAAGCAAGATAAGTTGTTCAAGTCTACACAGATAGTAAATAATGGTGATCAGATTTGAAACAAAGTATAGCTATCCCTTCCATATCATGACTTTCCCCATCACAGTTTTGATATATCAAAGGTTAACATAAGGAATTAAATAGAAATTTTTGGGGTAGTTTTGCAAAAGTCCCAAATGATGTGTGAAAGCCAGCAAATGACACAGAAAAGGTTTGGAAATTCAGAAATGCATACTTAACTCATTTATAGCAAGGTACTGTAAGCATACTATTAACAGAAAAGAAAAAAATCAAACTTCTTTTCTGGTAATAAGGGAGGGCAAAATCATTTTTGGTAAACTTTGCAGCTTCTGGGGCTATTGCACCCTTAAATCCTGGATGTAGAAGGGATAAGTGTTCTGAATTCAAATTCAGGGTCCTTTCCATATTTAATTTTAGATATTATAATTTGAAGTAACAATGAGGCTAAAGCCCTTTAAAAAGATAAAATGCCAGAGGCTGTAGAAGGTCTGATACTTGTATCAAATTAAGGTCATTAAGACACTTGAAATTTGCTTTGTTTTCTAAAGAATATATATTCAATTTTACTTCCCCATTCTGCAATCCCCTCCTAGCTAAGTAGAAGTAATAAACTTAAAAGTTTTGAAGAGCAAAATATAGGTGAGATTTATGTAAATTCCAGTATCTAATTAATTATTTCTTAAACCCTTACCTTCTACCTTAGAATCCATACTTTGTATTGGTTCCAAAGCAGAAGAGTGGTAAAAGGTAGGCAGTGGGGGTTAATTGACTTGCCCAAGGTCACACAGCTGAGAAGTGTCTGAGACTCAAATTTGAACCTAGGATCTCCTGTCTCTAGGCTTGGCTCTCAATCCAATGAGCCACCCAACTGCTTCCTCTAATTATCATTATATTTATATTTTTCATATCCAGAGATATTTATGAAATTAATGATTCACATTTTTTTCCCAGTAGTGGTGATGTATTTGCCCAGTTTTGCCATATTTCTCAGTCCATTCTTCTTTATGTAATTTTTGCTAGTAGTAGTGAGAGATATGCATGGATTTATCCTTGTTGATTTGCTCTTTCTTCTTTAAGGATATATAGGGTTGATTGACTTTGGATCAGCACATCATGTCTCCGTGGAAGAAAACCAATTCATTTGTCAAAAAAAAAAATGGCAGGGGAAATCCAGATATATTCCTGCCAATTTGACCTGTTCTTTCTCTCAAAATTCAAAAGGAAACATTAGGAAGGAGACAGATGAAAGTGATTTACCCTCTAGAACTTGGAAACACATTCTTCATGGCACAGAAGTGTGAACGGTGTTGAATTTTTAGTGCAGAATTGTAAGATAAAAGTACATGAAAAAAATATCCTTTTGACTATACTTGTGTAAGCAGGAAAGAAATGCAGTTGCATGAATATGTAAACACATTTTAGTACATATTCATTAGCCTTTTTAGCATAATTCATTTCTGTGCACATTTAACATTATATTATACCCAGAATAGTGCATTTAGAAAACACTTCTGAATGCCCTGCATGTTTTCTTCCTGTGGTAGAGACTTTTTGAGAACAAGAATTCATCCAGTGCCAAAGTGGGCTATTATGCAGAAATGAAGCATCTAAGTTCAGTTTTTAAACTAAGATGGATGGGTGAAGATTCCACAAAAAACCTTTGAAATAATATTCAAAACTCATGAGGTCTAAAGGAAAGGCAATTCAGCTTGAAAGTTTTATATTTGTGCTGCCCATATTGGCCAGGTCTCCTTCCCAATTTCCTTTTGAGATGCTCAATATGTCATTAGCTTTAAAGAATTTGTGTAGCTGCCAATAATCTATACTATATTATATTTTGAAACTGAGTGGTGTCATTCTTAATTACTAAGTTGAGGGACCATAAAATTGGAGTACTTCATTTCGGCTTATAGAGCATCATGTATTCCTCATGGACTACTGAGCAAAATGGATATCATGCTGTATCATATTAATCTGAAGTGCATCATTTCCCCCTCTTTGTTCAGAACTTACTCTTTTCAATCTAGCTCAGTCTGGCAGTTTCTGAAGGATGATATCTAATAGCATGATCATGCCCAAGTCCTTAAAACATTTGCTTTTTAACCAGCTTAGGCTGAGTCCCTTCTAAGGGGAGATCTCTCTTCTGTCGACTCCATAAACAGAGAAAGAGCTAGGGCTAGGCCCTACCCCAACCCCACCTCCCAGGGTGGGGTGGGGGGCAAATCTCCTCTCCCTGTTTTTTTCCATCAAATTTAGGGGTGCTTTGGTCTCCAAGGAGGAGGCTAAACTCGGGGGGACTTGACCAAGACAGTTTTTGTTTTTCTATTCAAGATTACCAGAGACAGCTAGGGTCTCCTGAAAGCAGCTCAGCATTCTTTTAGAGTCACAGAGGGGTGGAATCAATCACAATTAAAAGTTAGTCCACTTTCCCCACTTGAAGACTAATCTCATTACCTATCAACACTGCCCCCCCACCCAAAGGTGAAGTACTCTTAACCCTCTTCTCATTAAAATGTCTACCAATACAGAGAGCCTTGCCTTTGCCAGGAGGGATCCAAGGAAGATACACCTACATATAAAAGGCCATTGAGAGAGAGAGAGAGGCTATAGATCCCATTTTTCATGTTATTGTTAGGCAAATTAATAATCTGAATATGCTCAGGTCCCACTTTTGACTAGGTGTTTTTAATAACATAAAATGATATTTTGGGGCAACTAGGAGGCTCAGTGGATTGAGACAGAAGGTGCTTGGTTCAAATATTACCTCAAAACATTTTCTAGGTGTGTGGCCCTAGGCATGTCACTTAACACCCATTCCTAGTCCTTACAACCATACAACCAATTAGAACTTCCTTACAGGAACATCAGGGTTTTTATATATTTTTTAAAATGATATCTTACCCTGGAGAAAACTGAGCCTTTTTGCAATTTTATTTACCATAATACCATGTTGGTGTTCTCTTCTCATTGAGAATGATTGATCTATACCTATCACTCTAAAGTGGCATTTTTTAAACTTAAAACTGCTCGTTGCCTTTTAGCTCACATGTACATGAGCTATGATGTGATATTTCTAAGACATGAATGTGGCTGGATTTCTATTCATGCTGTTTTCCATTGTAATAAAATTAAAATTCATGTTTTGTCATAACTCTCAAAGGTTTCCTTATCTTAATTTATCATTAGAGAAAAAAACCAAACTTATGTAAATCACCAATATAAACCATGGGAGAACTATGGCCATGACACCTTCTGTTCTAAATAGCATCCTTCTCTTGGAAGGAAGGGAGATAGTGAAAGAGAAATGGCTAAAAATACTGTCTATTAGCTCAGAGCCACTTACAACTAATTTACATTTCTTGGCAGAGTTTCAAGAAACCACCAGACTAACCCTTGTCCCTGTCTGAACAATAAACCCTCAAGGACCCATTGATTACCATAGATAGGATTAGCTCACATAATCAAATCTTAAGAACAATTTTGGCTTCTTAGTTTCTCTTATTGTATCTAGGAAGCTCCTAAGTATTCTAGTCTCTGACTACATACTCTTTCCAAAGCCTCTATGTAACCAGCCAGTTATTCTTCATATACATGACCCCAAATTCTTTAGTTTGGTGGATATTCTCATTATTGGTGACTTTCCTAAGACAGTGTTCAGGGAGAGTAATGGCTCTGCATGGTAGTTGATGGGCATTGTCTCCTTGTCTCCTTTGTCCTGATTAAAGATGTATTCTATTATAATTATTCTAGTAGCTCTGTGTTTTTTTTCCAGTTTGACTGTTTCTTGAGGCTATTCCACATTTATTTTAATGTTAAAAACAACACATCTGAAGCAAGGCCCATATGATGATGAAGTGGCAAGGTTACATGTCTCCTTAATAACCTTCATCCATTATATTATTTTGTCTAATATCAGTAAACCACTGGTTAAATGAAAAAAAAAAAATAGACTCTCTTGCTATACTCAAGAATTTCAAATATAGGAATTCTAGGTCAGTCTATTGTTCTTCTATATAATGTATCTCTCAAACCAAATTACATTAAATATTAACTTCCTCAACAAGTAATTGTATTTGATTTAAGAACAACAACAACAACAACAAAATCACAGCCCTATGCAACATATTTACATGAAGTATGAATCAAAGCTGGTTGGTACAGGGGGGAAAAAATTACACTTGAGATCAAGAAGACTTGAATTCAGGAGCATCTAGGTAACTCAGGGGATAAAGAACCAGTCCTGGAATTGAGAATTTCTGTGTTCATATTTGACCTCAGACACTTCTTAGCTATATGACCATGGGCAAGTTATTTACCCCCAATTGCCAAGCTCTAATTTCTCTTTCTGCCTTGGAAACAATACTTAGTATCTTGTTTAAGAAAGTTATGGTTAAAAAAAAAAGATCAGACTTCTTTGTTTTGTTATATATTTACTGGGGGAAATGACCCTAAGCAATTTACTTAACCTCTCAGCCTCTCAGTTTCTACATTGTAAAAGTTGAATAATAATAGCATTTATTTCACAGGGTTGTTCTGAGGATGGAATAATATAATATGTATATAGCACTTTGTAATACTTGAAGAATAGAAACAGTAGCTATTATTATCATGATGATGATGTCAGTACTTCCACAACCCTTGATTTTATCAAGTTCTTTATACTTTGGAAACAACCCTTTCTGTTACTTAGTAGCTATTTTTGAGACTATAGGTAAACATTTCAACAAGTTAGGAACCCCTCTCATTGTGGTCAAAAGTGTTCAGGATTTGAAGATCAATATGTCAAAGGAAACCTTTCCAGAGGACTAAATTTTATCAGAGATGGTATCCCATTAGCAAAGGTTTTGAAATCCCACAAACTTTCTATGATACAGTAAAACTTTCAAGTTAACAAGAAAGGATTAATTCTATATTTTTTTACCCTAGCAACTGTCACATGATTCTAATTATATGAGCCCCCTCATCCACATTTTCTTAAAAAAAAAAAGATTTAACTTGATTAAATTTTTTTATTCCTTTTTAAGCCTTTTTTAAATATATATATATATATATATTTTTTTTTTCAGGATGGCATTCTGATGCAATTTTAAATAATCTTTTCTGACATTTTCTGATCCATGCTCTCCTTTTCCCTATTCTTCCTGCTCCCCGAGACAACAGGTGATATGATATAGGTTAAACATATGCTATCTTATAATTCTTATTAGCATGTTTGTCATGTTGTGATAAAAGACATCACTTATACAAAAAAAAAAATCTTGAGACTGAGATGAAGTGAAAAATTCCTTCAATCTGAAGTCAAAGGACACCAGAAATTTCTTTGGTGGCAGATAACTTTTTTTGTTGAGTCTCTTGGCACTGTCTTAGATCCTTGCATTGCTTAAGCTTTATTCTTGAAGGAATATTATTATTGTTTATTATTGTTAATTCACACTACCTTAGAATTGTTCCACTTATGTTCAAATGTTTCCTTGTTTATTTATTTTTAAATTATCATTTATAATAGTTAGCAACACCAAAATAGATGCTTTAGTCATTTTTGACTGGCAAATATTACGTCTCTTTTCCTTCTGCTTCCCAAACTACTATGTGTTTTGAGAGGGATGACATTAAATGTTTCTAAATAACAACGTTTCCAACCTATATATAGCATTATGTGTAGTCAAATTGTTTGCTGTATCCAAAACATGAAAAATATCAGCATATTTCTAAGAATTTTTTTATTTAATTACTAAAAAAGAACAGAAAATATTAAGACAAATATTTAAACTATTTAAAATGTAAAAGTTCTCAATGTATTTTTTTTAATTTGGGATGATGAAAAATAAATTAAATGCTGTTTACAAATGGAGTATTTCTCAACTGTAGTAAATTATCTAAAACTGATCCATTTTATGGCTAGAAATACAATTCTATGCCTACTACTGTGGATTTACATCATGAATCCCTTCTGCTACATTTGTTGTTTGAAATACTTTATTTGTTCATTTTTAAATTCCATCTTAAAAATAAATCCATTTGATCAAAAGTTTCTAACACCACTTAAATGATTCCTGCATTAGATTTGAAAATAATTCAAAATGACATTGAACAAAGTCTTTTTGGCAGTATTTGAATCACATAGATTTCCATTTTCATTCCAATATGCCTTACTCCATTCAAAATGCATCTTACAATATTTTTAACATATTCATGGTGGACAGTCATTCTTCAATAAGGTTCTCAACTATGATTATAGGCAGTGTGGAGAACACTGATGGCCTAGGGATTTATAGAGCTCTGGGTTTTTTAGTAACCAGGGAATATGAGCATAGTATAAGATATCAAATTTGATATTTAAAATCTCAAAGTCTATCTTTATAATGAAGCAAAACCAAATTATATTAAAAAATCATTTATTTAACACAAAAGAATCAATTCTTTCCACAATTTAATCCTCTATAGCCATGTATGAAAGAGACAAAGATGTCCAAATATATTGAACCCTTAAATGGGATGTGTGATAAAAAATAAAAAAGTAGTCAGTGAAAGAAAATATAAGATTATGAAATTCAAATATATGTTTTGTTTTTATAAACTTTCAATGTAAATAAAGATATTTTGTTCCTTATTTTTCTTATCATTAGTTAAGCTTTATACCTTCTATTTTCTCAGTAAGAGATTTGAAAAGTATGTCTCAGTATTCCTTTAGACCCCCCCTTCAAAAAAGTGAGGCCCACATTGAAAACAATAGTTTATATGGTATGTGTTTGGGTACGTGTATAAATGTATATTTAAATGTGTCTTGAGAAAATTCTAGGATGAATTGTTCAGTAAATGGTCAGTGAACATCTAAAAATGGAAGCATTGATTGTTAAGAAGCATGGCTTCATCAGGAACAGGTCAAGTCAGATTTGTTTCTGTTTTTGAGGATTTCTAAGCTACAGGATGTTATAAATATAGTAGGCCTGAGGTTAGCAAAATATTTGACTAAGAATCTTAGGATATTATTATGTAAATGATACAAATGTGGACAGGATGATACAATTGAAAACAGATTAGTTGGCTGAATGAATACTGCAGTTTTAATAGTTTAATGCCATGTTGCCTGATGTTCTGATTGGAGAATCCATAAAGCCATGTGACTGATTGGAGAGCTATGAAAATTCAAGGTTGGCCCTGTGTGCTTTAGCATTTTTATCAATGACTTGGAGAAAATGCATAGGTGGTATATTTATCTGGTTGGTGGTTAACAGAAAAATGGAAAGGATAGCTAATGCCAATTGGATTACAGACTCAGATCCAAAAAGATCTTGATGATTAGGACACAGGACTGAATCAAAAAATAAAATACAACAAAACAAAAAACAGAAGAAACCCAACAGAGATGAATGTAACTTATCCTTTAAAAAATCATCTTCTAAAATATTTTCTAAAAAAAAACATCTTCTAAAAAAACGTGAAGACTATAATTAGAGGTAATTTATTCAAGAAAAAGATCCATCCTAAAAGTAACTAACAGAATCTGAATGTTGATTGAAGCATGCCTTTCTTCCTATTTTCTCCTACCTGAATTTTTCTCTGATGTAAGCAATATTTGCCTTATTTCACAACATAATAAATGTGGAAATATTTATTGTATGATAACACATGTACAACATATATTATTTGCCATTTTGGAGATGGGAAAGAGTTTAGAGAGAGGAAGAATACATAGATTATAAAATACCAGAAAACAATGATTACAAATTATTAAAAATCAATACCTAATTTTTTTTTAAACCCTTACCTTCCATCTTAGAGTCAATACTGTGTATTGGCTCCAAGGCAGAAGAGTGGTAAGCGCTAGGCAATGGGGGTCAAGTGACTTGCCCAGGGTCACACAGCTAGGAAGTGGCTGAGGTCATATTTGAACCTAGGACCTTCCATCTCTAGGCCTGGTTCTCAATCCACTGAGCTACCCATTTGCCCCCAATACCTAATTTTTTTAAAGGTTCAAAGGATTTAGTTAGATATGAAACAGTATGAAGTGGCAACCAAAAAAGCAAATATAATAATGAATTTGTATGAAGAACATCAGAGTTTCCAACAATATGCATATTAGTATCATGAAGTATTTGGCCCTGTTCATAATACACAGGGAACATTTTGTTCACTTCCTTGTTCAGGAGAGGACAGCTAGGTGGCCCAGTGGATAGAGTGCCAGCCCTGGAGTGGGAACTTGAGTTCAAATTTGACTATGACTCTTACTAGTTGTGTGGGCCTATGCAAGTCATTTAACTGTGTTTGCCTCAGTTTTCTTATGTGTAAAATGAGCTGGAGAAGAAAATGTCAACTAATACAACATCTTTGCCAGGAATACCAAAAAAGGGGCTACTAAGTGTCAGACATGAGTGAAGAACAAAAATAAGTTGAAACTAACATTTTACGACTTTAATTTGCAAAAAAATGTGCCAACCTGCATTGGTGGGGGGAAGTTCCTCATCTGATAGTTTCCTACATCAGTGAATTCACAAGTCCAGTTTCTATTCCTATTTTGGACTACAGATCAATAGACAGATAGATAGGAAGATAATCTTATATGCATAATCCTTATGACTTTTGCAGGAATATTTTTTTGTGACACTTATTAAGGAAAAAGTGCTGATTCACTATGATTAAATCAATTCTTAATTTAAAGTTTAGCTCAAGTGACATTCTTCCCATAACTGATAAATTTGCTGATGTTCTGCAGGTCAGGGCTAAATGAAATGTAAAAATATGCAATCTTACATACATACATACATATACAGAGCCAGTGTCTATCAGAAACATGACTTGGACACATGCCTTTCTGACTCTAAGGCAGCCTTTCCATTTATTTTTATACACGCATACACACACTTATAAGCATCCATGCTCATAGACACTGAATTTTAAATTTCGAAGGAATTCACATTCATTGAATTTTACATTTAGAAGGATCTTCTGTGACATCTGATATGTAAAGCTCATTAACCGAAGCACAAAGTATGACATGTTCTCTTATGGTGACTGCCTATAACTGGAAAGGTAAACTTTTTGTTTCAAACTTTAGTATTTAAAATTTTCCAAAATATTTTAGTCTGTTTAAATTCAAAACAAAAGACTCAGATTCTGCTCCTGGTCCTAACACTAATTAGCTATGTGACTATGAAACCTCATTGGGACTGAGTTTCTTTCTCAGTAAATTGTTGGAGTTTGTATGGTGTGTGGGGAGGGAGAAAGAGAGGGAAGACTTATAGATCACTGGGCTCTCTTCCAGCTCTCACAATCTAAGATCCAAATAGTCTATAATATAACCCTTGTTTGATACTTGAGAATCTTTCAGTGCTGCGGTGTTCATCAATTATGATGTAAATTTTAGTAAGCTAACATGTTGCTTTATTAATCAATTCAGAATTTACCAGGGGGACTAGGTCTAAACATATTGATTGAATCTGTGTCAAGCCTCAGACATGGTATGGAAACTGTTTACAAATCTCTGACATTCACTTTTTTGATCCCTTTCACTATAATTGGCCTTTTTCTTAAAAGTAGAATTTAGAACATTTTGCTATTGAAATGTTTCTTGAAGTTCCAGTTAATAGTAGTGTTATTATACAATTAACCCAAAGACAAAATCAGGTCATAAATGGATTCCAAAATGGAATTCTCTTCTTTCCTATGGTTTTGCAAATTATTTTTAATCTATATTTTTTGCTACCTAGAAGAATTAAATTTTAGATCTTGAAGGAACTTTAGAGACTAGCTAAATTGAGATAATCAAAATGTTTCAACCTTTGTCATAGAGCTAGCTATATTAGTGTCACAACTTGGAATTGAACCCAGGTTTCCCCTGGCTTCTTTTCACTCTACCATGTTGCACATAAAATTCACTTCAAAGTAACCACTAGTTATAGTCTAAATTGGCAGATAACTATCTCTCCCTATAATTATATAGCTACATATTTAATTATATAGCTATATACACACAGGTAAAATTCTCTCTCTCTCTCTCTCTCTCTCTCTCTCTCTCTCTCTCTCTCTCTCTCTCTCTCTCTCGATGTCTTTCTGTCTCTCTCCCCCCCCTCCTCCTCCTCCTTGTCCTCCTCCTCCTCTCTCTTTGATTGTCAATTTCAGTAGTGATTAACCATGAGATCTGATTTCAAGTTTTCTTGACAGAGACACAGAAATGATTTGTGATTTCTTTCTCTAGCTCATTTTATAAATGAGGTAACTAAGATGAACATGGTGAAGAGACTTGCCAAGGGTTATACATCTAGTATGTATTTCAGGCAAGTTTTGAACTCAGGTGGACAAGTACTCCTGACTCCTGCCCCAGCACTCTATTCATCACCTAGCTGCTTCCACACACATGTATAGACCTACAGACAATTTGGTGGATCAAAAAGTAACTGAATTCATAAATCAAACTGATATTAGGAATGGTTGAAACATGTATAATTAGTGGAATTTCCAAACTAGAAATTTTATCATAAAAACATGATCTGTTCTGTCTAGGCCAGAACCTTGAACATTTCATTCTCATGCTTCCTTCATCTCCTCAGTTGTGCTTTCAGCTAGAAGATTTTCTATGCAATTGAAATCCTGATCATAGACAGTTTTTCTTCAATATCCCCTTGTGTTCAAAATTATTGGCTTTTAGCGGGCAGTTGGGTGGCTCAGTGGATTTATAGCCATGCCTAGAAAAGGGAGGTCCTAGATTCAAATCTGGCTTCTGACACTTCCTAGTCCTGTGACCTTGGGCAAATCGCTTAAACCCCATTGCCTAACTCTTAACACTCTGCTATAGAATCAATACAGTATTGATTCTAAGGTGAAAGGTAACATTTAAAAAAAAAAGCTATTTTCTTCTTTTTTTCAGTTCTCTGAGCTGATCTTTCCCATTCTGACATATTATTTCCTATCACATGTATATTGATCTTTCCAATTAGCATCATAGAAGTTGAACTTTGTTCATATTCCCTTAGAATTCTTCCCTTATTGTTGCATTAAAAATAATTACATAAAATAGAAAATTGAATAAAAACCCAAAATGGTTTATATACATATTGGCATATGCACACAAGTATATTTCTATATATACCCATAATATAGATTAAGGATAGAATGCTGAACTCATAGAAATAAAACATTTGTTAAATGACATCACTGATTTTGCTCTATAGGCAACACTGATAATTATTGATGTAAATAAAAATATAAAGTATTGAATTACTTAATTTATTAACTCCTAGTCTACTGAACTAGAAAATATTTTTCCTTTTCTTGTATGAATCAATGGATAATGAAGTCCTCAAAAAGTAATAGGAATATTAAGTATAAAATTAGAGGAAAATGTCTTCCCTTTCTACTGGACAGGATTGAAAGATGGATTATGCTACGTTAGGAATTGTAATAGATTTTTGAGAACTATGTTACAGTTTTTCTCACATGTTTTCAGAGATGGATTACCACTTATCAAATTATGCAACATATTGGGGTTAGTATATCATTACCAAGCCTAGGTGCTCAAAAGCTAATAGAACTAGTAAGAGAAGAAGTATTGTTGTTGTTACTTGAGAAGAGTGTAATGCTTCCTATATAGTTTATAGTGCCATATTGTAGAAGAGAGCCAGGACTTGGAGTTAGAGGACTTGGCTTCACATCCTATCTCTCTTTCTTACCATTAAGTAAATGAATTTCCTTTGTTAAATGAGTGAAATAATTTAGATGATATCATTAAGCTCAAAATTCCATGATCAATATTGAAGTGTCCACTATCAAACAGGGTTAATTGAACAGGAAATTCAAATATCATTAAGATAGCAAATATCCATATATACATACATGTCCTAAAGACATGGCAACAGCTTCTGTTTTATTATAAGAAAAAATAAATATATGACAGCCTTGGCAAAGACATGGCACATGTGCAGAGTTGGCACTCAGGGATGCTGCTCTGTTTCAGCTCTTTCCATCAACCTATGATATTTTTTTCATGCCCCACCCCTCTGTCCAGCCACTCAAAGCAAGCACTTTCTCCCTCAGCTCTCTCTGATAATTTGGAAGCTCACAGACAGCTTGAATTTGCCCACTGGACACTGGAACTTGGAAAAGGTTCACCAACACCGGATATGCTATAGTCATTGTCAATGTGGAAAGAGTCATGATGAATAAAAAGACAATGTACTTTTTAAAGGAGAAATTACCAAACTATTTTGCTGTAAACAGTCAACTTGAGAACTGAGACCATTAGAGCCCAAAATACAACACAGTTCATGCATGAACAAATCATATAAACATGTTTTGATTGTTTGAAATATCTAAACGCTCAAATAAGTAGGGGACAATTCTATAATATTTGAATGATACATTTACTTCAGGAAAGGGAGAGATAGAATTGAAGAGGATCTCTCTGAATTTGAATAAAATTACAGTAGGTTACACAGATGAATCAATTTCCTGTTAGTTATTTAGAGTTAGAAGCCCCTGAATATTATATATAAATTCTTGAACATATATTAATAAGTGATACTTCTCAGTTTGCTGAAATTAATCAGGAAACATCATAATTGATAAATAAAAGTGGGGTTGATGAATAAATTTATAAAAATATATCAAAAGATGTTTATAACTTTCTGAGATATACTTGACTAAAATAGATGGGATCATTATAAATGTTTTTTTTTTAATGACTAGACATACTCTTGTTTTGAAATTTTATTTAGTTACTCTTTAAAGAAAGGAAATGTGTCAAATTGAATACAAAGGTAATTTTCATGTTCCCAAGAGAGTTCCTTCATCCTATTTCTACAAGTAAACTAAAAATTCTAATATTTTCTAAATATTTCAAATTTTGGATTTTCTAATATGTCAAGATTCTTTTTAGAAATCCATTTGGCATTCTAATGATACCAATACTTTTGCAAGTAGTCTATGCCCAGGATGATCTCAGCTGTCATTGATCTCCTATCATTTATCTTAACTGACTTCATCTTTCAGTGGCATCTTCACAGAGTGGTTACCATAGTGATGGATAAAAGGTGCCAGGAGGAGGGCAAATGGTTTTCATCTCCTTGCTCTACTCTAGTAACACATCGATGTCATTAGAAATGAATTAAATTAATTAAACTGGCCTAATAACATATGACATTCTTTTGTCTAGAGGTAAGGGCTAATGATACATCTATGCTTAGAGTTTCCTAGTAGATTGTGGTTTTGAAGATGATGGAAAAAAGGCATTTTCTAAAAGCAAATTATTAAAATAGCTGAGCTAAATATATTCTAAAAGCTGTTACTAAACTCTGTACCATTATTATGTAACCACTTTCCGGCTAGGTTATTATATGGATACAATTAGTTAACCAACAATTATTTAGAGAATGTTTACAGGGTACAGAGATCCTTAAAGCTTGGGTATTAAACAGAACATAAAGATTGGTTCTTCTTATCACTTCTGGCTACCAGTTTGAAGTTAGGAAGCAGTAGGCTTTTAAGTGGAATTCTGTTGGCCCAGAAAATTCATAAATCTTTGAAAGTGGTTTATTTATCAATACATGCGGTTCAACAATCACCCAATAACTTCAGCCTAGGCAATTTCTCTTAATTATGGGCAGATGTGAGATTCTTCCAACTATTGTTTAACAGAGTATAAAGTAGGATTTATGGAAGAAAAGGTGACTTGTTATGGGTATTTGCCCTCTTGATACATTTTTATGACAGAGATACAATGATCACTAGGCTTTATTTTATTAAGTTTGGAAAATATCAAGGGTTAGGCACTGGACCTTTGATTTCACTACTGTATGGAAACTTTGAGATAAAACAAACAAACAAACAAACAAGAAAAACCTCTTTGTACCAAGACAGGTACATACCCTCACTAAATGATGGGCTTAGATTATTCCTTGGAATAACACTGAGATGGCAAATGATTTGCCCAGTTATTCAGCCATAATGTGTCAGAGCTAGGACATTGGCCCAGGTCTGTTTCAGTTTCAAGACTCACAATCCACTATGCCACATTGCCTTTCCTTAGTATATTTGACAGGAAGTCTCAAGGAGAAAAGAAAGAAAAGTCAAATTAATCATTTAATCAATAAACATTTAATTAAGTATCTTAAATGGCCTAAATGCTGTGCTAAATGCTAAAATAATTAGGACTAATTAAAGCTAAGCTGTTACAAAATATGCCTTAGATTAAGATTTCTTAAACTGTAATGCACAGCCAGTGGATACATTTCAGGTGGTCAATAAAGGTAAATAAGAAAAGTAAATTGCATCTTTATTTTAATATTTGCTACTCTTTATAATCATGAGTGTTTATTTTCTTCATTTTTAAGAGTTATTTGAGGGAATCTAAAGATTTCACCAGATTATCCATGGGTTCCATAACAGATGAAAATGTTAAGATTTCTTGCATTAAAATAAAATCCTTTTACAAAAAATGTCATTTTATATTTTCAGGAAAAAATTCCTCTCCATTTTATTATTGCCTTTGCCTTACAATGTTTATTGGTTGTGATTAATGTATATAATATTGCACTAAGTCTTACTTTGATTCTTTTCTTATAATGTCGGTTTTTTAAAAAAATTTAAATTCCATCATAAAATCAATACTGTGTATTGGTTCCAAGGCAGAAGAAAGGTAAGGGCTAGGCAATGAGGGTTAAGTACTTGTTCAGGGTAATAAAGCTAGGAAGTATCTGAGGCCAGATTTGAATCTAGGACCTCCCCTCTCTAAACCTGGCTCTACAATCTAAGGAGCCCCCTGGTTTATTCATGGTTACTTGATTCATGTTCTTTCCCTCCCCTTCCCCAAACCCCCTCCCATAGCCAATGAGCAAATTCCACTGGGTTTTATGTGTGACATTGATCAAGACCTATTTCCATATTATTAATATTTTCAATAAGATGATCATTTAGAGTCTACATCCCCAATCATATCCCCATCGAGCCTTGTGATCAAGAAGTTGTTTTTCTTCTGTGTTTCTGCTCCCCATTTCTTTCTCTGTATGTGGATAATGTTCTTTCTCATAAGTCCCTCAGAAATGTCTTGAATCATTACATTGTTGCTAGTAGAAAAGTCCATTATATTTGATTGTGCCACAGTGTATCAATAAGGTTCTCCTGGTTCTTCTGTTTTCACTTTACATCAATTCCTGGGGGTCATTCCAGTTCACATAGAATTCCTCCAGTTCATTATTCCTTTGAGCACAATAGTATTCCATCACCAACAGATACTACAATTTGTTCAGCCATTCCCCAATTGAAGGGCATCCCCTCATATTCCAATTTTTTGTCACTACAAAGAGTATGGCTATAAATATTTTATACAAGTCTTTTTCCTTATTATCTCTTTGGGGTACAAACCTGGCAGAAGTATGGCTGGATCAAATGGCAGCCAGTATTTTGTTTATTTATATTTTGAATTGAAAAAATTAAGTTAATTAATTAATTGAGAATATTTTTCTATAGTTACATGATTCATGTCCTTTCCCACCCTGCTCCCTCCCCACCCCACATGGCTGGCGTGTAATTTCACTGGGTTTTACTTGTGTCATTCATCAAGACCTATTTCCATTTTATTGATAACTGCACTAGAGTGACCATTTAGAGTCTACGTCCCCAGTCATATCCCCATCAACTCATGTGATCAAGCAGTTGTTTTTCTTCTGTGTTTCTATTCCCACAGTTCTTCCTCTGAATGTGGATAGCATTCTTTCTCAGTCTCTCAGAATTGTCTCGGATTATTGCATTATTGCTAGTAAAGAATTCCATTACAATCAATTGTACCATAGTGTATCAGTCTCTGTGTATAATGTTCTCCTTGTTCTGTTCCTTTCACTCTGCATCAATTCCTGGAAGTCATTCCAGTTCCCATGGAATTCCTCCAGTTGTAAAAATGGAGATTTTGAACCCCAGACTTCAATCCCCAGAAATCCTTGGTGTTTCTCAGAATTCTCTATAATCTCACCTGAGGCCCCAGGGTGGTGAGGTCTAAATTGGTATTTAACTGGCAGTAAAGCCTCCCTCTCTCTCTTCCACTCCTTTGCAATGATGTAGTAAGTAAGCTAAGAGTGGGGATTCTGAATTGGCTAATCAGCCATGGGCACGTGGTTATTATTGTGTATTTTCTTTATTCCTTGATTTCTAATAATCCTTACTAAACCTCATAAAATACAATTTTTATTATTAGAGAGCTAATTTAATTTTTACACAGTTCATTATTCCTTTGAGCACAATAGTAGTCCATCACCAATAGATACCACAAATTGTTCAGCTATTCCACAATTGAAGGGCATCTCCTGTTTTTCCATTTTTTTGCCACCACAAAGAGCACAGCTATGAATATTCTTGTATGAGTCTTTTTCCTTATTATCTCTTTGAAGTACAAACCCAGCAGTTCTATAGCTAGATCAAAGGTCAGACAGTCTTTTAGCACCCTTTGGGCATTCCAAATTGTCATCCAGAATGTTTGGATCAATTTACAACTTCACCAGCATTGCGTTAATGTTTGGGAATGAAATTTAGAGAAAAGACAAGACCTTAAAATAGATTCTAGGACATCATTTGAAGAGAGATGATGTTTCCCATTGAAGTAGATGAAATCATTAAAGAAGGGAGTGCAGAAAAGTGACAAGACAAAACAGTCTAAAACTGAACATAAGACATGAATACTTATGCTTACTTGGAAGGAGATGATGAATCAAAGAAAAGAAGCATATCATATAAGTATATCCAGGAGAAAAACATCAATGAAGTCCAGTTTGGAGAATTATATATATATATACATATATATATATATATATGTATATATATATATATGTATGTATGTATGTATGCATGTATGTATATTGAGAGAGAGAGAGAGAGAGAGAGAGAGAGAGAGAGAGAGAGAGAGAGAGAGAGAGAGAGAGAAGTAGCCAATAGCACTAACAAAAATGTTAAGGAGAATGAGAACTGTCAAAGGGGCATTAGATTCTGCAGTAAGGAAGTCATAGATGATCTTTTAAGACAAATACCTTGTCATAAATAGAATACATACCAACCCAAAACTAATGTAGATGAATTAATTTCTATAAGTAATATGTGATACAATATATCATTGTGGATTTGTTTTCAAATCACAAAGATATGGTTTCAAGTCTCTTTGTCATATATTAGTTGTGTGATGGTGAACAAGTTACTTATCCTTGTAGTGTCCAGGAAAATTCTTTATGAGATGTAGACTACTATGTCAATGGAGGAATTATTTTCATAACAGTGAAATCTAAAGTCTGGAATAATTCAAAATGGATTCTGTATTACAAGAAAACATAAACAGGGGCAAATATTAAAGAGATTAGGAGATCTTTTGTATGGCTCTAGTATGTCTAGTATGGAGTCATCAGTGAATCAGACATGTAAGTTTGGGGGCAGTGCATGGAAAATTAAGTGACTAAGGTTACAGATTATAGTTACCTGGATTGAGACTAAAGGCAAAAGAAATGGCAAGCAAGATAGAAAGAAAAAGAAATGGAAAAAATTTAGATTGGTATTAGTTAGAATACCTTAGTTCCTTCAACTGGAGAATTATGGGTGCTTTCTCTCAAGGGTTACTAGATGGCATGTGGCTTTCCTATATATTTGTACCCTAGACCCATGTGCATTCCTTTCTTACTCAGCCCAGCAATCAGGATGGGTTATATTTCCTCAGGCCAGATTTCTGCTTTTCACTATATGTAATCCCTATATAGTCATTTCTGAGAGCAGTGCTCTGTCATCTGGGCAGATGGGGGAGGAGGGTGATATGAGGGCCAGATGGAGGCTTATTTCCCTGAGTCCAATGATCCTTGCCATCCAAATTCTTCCCCTGGGTCAGGGCTAGAATCCCAGCAGCTGGACTTTTTGCTAGGATTGTGACAATTAATTATTTGCCAGAGTCCCCAAAAGATCTAAAAATATTTTTATTAACAAAGTCACTTTAAAATTATATATATATATATATATATGTGCATATATATATATACACCCATATCAATGAGTATTTCCAGGACCCACCATGTGAAGTCTTTTCCCTTTTTTCCCCAGCTAGTTAATGGAGTGTAATTATAGTTTGGCCATAATAACATCAATTTCTTTCTTGTATATGCAAAGTAAATACTGCCAATGATGGGGCTGCCACTTGTCACCCTAAATCACTGTGATGGAATCACTGTATTTGGCAATGATCAAATAGATACACTTTCTTTTTATTATTCGGTGGAGCAAGTTATAGCTATAAATGACTGAATGCTGTAGTTAATGCATTAAGTTATGGGCCATAAGACAAGAAATCCTTGTCATTTATTCCAGTGTTGCTTTCTGGGTTTTTAGTTAGGATTACTTATAAATGTATGTTCAACTGATTGGATTGCTTAGGGGCTAATATTGAATTCATTTGACTATAGAAGTTAAGCCATATTGATATGAAGGTCAAACAAAAAAATGTGTTTCTTTAATCAAATTTAAAACTGAAAGCAAATGAAAAAATTAAGGGAATATTAATATTATGATATAGTCTTTCTAGGGACTCTAGGGAAAACTAAGTTTGAAAGAGCTAAGAAGACTATAGATGTCTTCATCTCATAAAGTAGATTGTAGCAGAAAAGCAGTCCAACTAGGTGGTTTTCTGAGATCTCATTGTTTTGGAAAAAATTGTTAAAATGTCTTGGACCTAAAGATTTTATGAGGAAATAAACTGTGGAAGGATACTAGAAAATAACAATATAGTGTACCTTATCAGAAGCAGTCATTTTACTGGTTCTTCTTTGTTTAACCCTTTTCACTTTTGGTCACTCAGGTGGAGTGATGAATGGAGACCTGAGCTTGAGTCAGAAGGCTCATCTTTCTGAATTCAAATCTGATTTCAGACACTTAAAGTTATATTGCCCTAAACAAGTCACCCACATATAAATGCCTCAATTTCTTCATCTGTAAAATGAGTTGGAGAAGAAAATATCAAACCATTCTAGTATCTTTGCCAAGAAAGCACCAGATGTGGACAGAAAGAGTTAGACACAACAGAAATGAGCAAAAAACAGTTTCCCTATATTATGAGGAAAATTACACTCTAAAGTGGCACAGAGGTATGTTTATAAATGGCTTTAAGGGAAAGTGAGCAAAATAGAGAGTGCTAGATATAAAAATCAGGAAAACTCTAGGTTCATTAACTTTGTGATCAGGAAAAATGTCACTTAAAGCAGAGGGCAACCTTATTTGTAAATTAGAAATAATAATTCTTCTTGTACTTTTAGTACCTGTTTGTAAAGCTTGTTTTATGATTCAAATCAAATAACATTGTCTTTATAGTAACAATTATGATGAGAAAAAGAAGAACTTATATGCTGTTCTTAGAATAGGAATTGACCTATGATTTCATTAGAATGGGAAAATCTTAAAATTTACCAACATTTATTCCAATACAAAGGGATTAAATCCTGGATTTATATTATTCCCCCAATACTGACTATCTTCATCTTCCTTTTACAGAGATCATTAGGCTTTATCATATATGAGCTAAATGATTCTCTTTAAATGAGCAGAACCCAGTAAATCTGCTTGATCAGAGGACTGAACAATTATAGCCCTCAGCTGGCATGCAGATATTACATTTGTTAACAATACTGAGACCAAATTAATCTCCCCACCTTTTTCAGTTGGACCTTCTTGTTTCTGAAAATGTTCAACTGCTTTATCATTAATTTGTTCAGCTAACTTACTTGTAACACATGTAGAACTGAAATGAATGTTGTTAAGGATCAAACAGAAGAAAAAAGGGAGAAATAAGGACATTTGTAACATTATCATGGGAAAGTAAAATATGTAAAATATATTTGGTTATTCTGAAGATGAATATGAGACAAAGGAGAGAGAATGAGATGGGAGGGAGAGGAATAGGAGAAAGAACAGAGGATGGAAAGATGGAGGGCAGGGGAAGAGGGAAGGAGAGAGAGATGGAGGGGTGGAGAGAGAGGAAGAGAGAAGTGGAGAGAACCTGAGAGGGAGAGGGAAAAGTCAAGTGAGAAAAGTAGGTAAAGAGAGAGATATGGGAAGAGGGAGAGAGGATGAAAATATAATTTGTCAGCATGGAGAACACAGTATGTGAGAACTCTTTTCACCAACATATATAGGTTTTAATTTATCTGTAATTCATCAGATAAATCCTAAGCATTTTCCTGAGGCAGAGAGAGAGAGAGCTTAAGTGACTTTACTAGGGCTATATAGCTGGAAAGTATCAAAAGAATTTAAAACTTGATCCTCTTGATGCTAAGATCAGGATTTTATGATTTTAAGTTGCACACCACTATCATCCCTCCTTCCACTGTCTTTTGAGGAGCAATGATTAGAATATTTTTCTTTGAGCTAAAATGTTCTCACTAAAATTGTATCATGATTCTGTATGTTTAAGAAAAATATAAACTTGTTTTTAGGGAAAGATCTGTGACAGTGTCTTTTAATGTGTACAGTACATATTTAAGCACTATTGGAAAAGACAGAAGTTATATTCACAAACTACTGAACTAGCATATGCCCATGGGAAGGATAAAAGATTTTTGGAGAATTGTAATAATTATATTGGTAGGACTAGATCTTTAGGGTGGTACAGAAGTAATTCTTGCTATAGAAGGGTTGTACTTATGTTTGTGTACTATATTCTACCTCAGTCACTTTGTAATTGTGTGACTGGACATTTCACTTATCCTCTCTCTGCCTCATTTTTATGATTTATAAAATGGGGTTTAAAAAAAGCCTCTAACTATTGAGGTTTTGGTGATGTTGTAATGAGATAATATTTGTGAATTACTCCATAAACCTTAAAACTCTATAAATTCAAGCCATTACTATAGTTCGAGAATCTCACAGGTCCAATACTACTCCCATATTCTGTGACAATACACTTGGTTTTCTAAGTCTACTTTCCTCAGTCAATTTAGAACTGGAATTCATCTTCTGATTTCTATCAACTTTATGTTATTAAAATAGTCTGATGGCTATATTTCAATTTAATTGATTTCTTTTGCAACCCTCAGTATTTTATGTATTTAAAAACATTATTCTGAGAAAATGATAGCTATCTTCTTTAAAAGGAGTTCATGCACACACACACACACACACACAAATGAAAACATTTAAGAACTTCTCTTCTTAGTTATTGTTTCCACAAACATATATCTGGATAAAGGGGTCCTATTTTTCTCTAATTAGTTTTCAAATATTCTTCATTGCTATTTCCAACCTTTCTTTACCAAAATTGTAGCTGGCAAAATTTATAAGGTGCCTTTTCTTATGAACTGAAATTTCCTCCAGGTTCATATACACCATCCTTTAGTGAATTTTAAATTCTCAGATCATTTTAGGACAGAGATAATGGAAACATGCTATTTTCAATGAATGTACTATTTTATAAAGCTCATGTATATGAACTCCGACTCTTCTAAAATTTTTAGAAATTTTATTACTCAGATACTGCTTTATGACTTTCTTTTTTTGGAATGTTAATGTTTTAGTTCCATAATAATAAAATTATTTTAACCATATGGTAATAGCAACAAAGGGACAGTGAATAGAGTACTGGTCCTGGTCAGGAAGACATTTTCCTGAGTTCAAATCCAGTCCTAGACACTACCTGTGTGATCCTGAGTAAATTATTTAAACCTATTAGTCTCAATTCTTCTCTATAAAATGAGCTGAAGAAGTGTCAATCCACTCCCATATTTTTACTTAGAAAACCCCAAATGGGGTCAAGAAGAGTCAAACATGACTGAAAAGACTTAAAAAGAACATTAGCAACAGACAATTCCCATGACTAAAAATTGTAATTTCTCAAACCATTTCATCTCCTGCATTCCTCCCCCTCCCTAAAACCCGGCCATAATCTTTAGAGTAGATTTACTTCAGAATCTCTATACTAACACCTTTGAAATATTAGAAACATAGGCTGGATTTTTCTCTAAAATACAAATTAACTTAGGATCACAAGCTTTAAGATGGATGACAACTTTCATTCAACATTACCCTTTAATAACTGAGTAAACTAAGTTCTTAGTTAGGCTAGGTGAATTATTCAAAACTATAAAGGTCAGGACAAGACTCTGAACCCATGTCTTCTAACCCCAAATCCAATATTTATCCCATTAGACTATATAGCCTCCCAGATAAAAAGTTAGAAATAGGTCAGTCGTGTATGCAAAAAGCCAACCATTTCTTTACTGATTTTATCCTTCTTCCCTATAATGTACAAGATAACCTTATTTTTTTTTAAGAAGCAAAATGGAAGTGGAAAAAAAAAAGATGACTGGATTGTTTCTTCCTTTTTGTTGTTAGCAAAAAATTACTCTTCCATATGGAAGTAGGAGAAAAGTTGTAGGTGGCATTCTCTTTCACAGTGGAATAGGGAAGGTTCACTATCTTGCTAAAAATAATGGGTAGTAGCAGTGGAAGAAAACGAAGAGGCAAGCATTCAAAGATATAACTACAAAAAATATAAAACTGGAATGCTGAATTTCAGGTGAGGAAAGGAATTGAAAAAGTGAAAATAACATTAGATTTTAAAATTCCCAGTCTTGAAAAAGAAGGAAAGTTAAGTAAAAATCATGTCTTATAAAAATCATACAAAATGGCCAGCTATTCATCAAAAGTCCAAACTTTTAAGAAATGTGGGATGCAAATATATTGATATATTTTAAAAAATTATATAAAATTTATTTTATGATTTTGAACTTATAAGTATCAGGACATTTTCTCAGCATTTTAACTAATTGAGATGTATAGATAGGTAATATTTTACAAGTTAAGCTTTAATGAGTAAATAGGTATATATTGTCTTCCAAATACATGCCTGCTCTGTTGACAAATGAGCCCTCAAATATGTACCATAGATTTTTGTATCTTCCACAAATGTGCTGAAAAAAATCATAATTGAAATGCTGTAATATATAATATTTATGCCTTTAGGGTAGAGGAAAATTGGCCAAGAGCCAGTTCATAAATAAATATTCATTGTTTCTCCCCTAAAGGCACTTCCATCATATTTTACTAATAAGGATGTTGTTTGGAGGCTACATTATAAAGGTCACTGACTGAAGAAATAGGACTTTTAATGTTTCATTCTTCTACAGAAAAGAAAAAGAAATTACAAATGTGCATTCCTATGTCTAAATGAGTTGGTAGACTTCCCATTCATGTATGAGAGCTTTATATATAAACAAATAAATACTTTTAATTAGTCTATGGTTGATTCATGAGAATGAATGTTGATGACACCTTGGATTTTCTAGGGACAAAAGTAATTATAAAGGGCAATAGTGTACTGAATCCATAATTTAACCTACGTGAAATATTTGCTTAAAATGCTGAGGTCATAGATAGAGGTTTTTTCTTTAAAAGTGAATTAAAAATCATCAATAACCTTATTTCAAACTAATTTTCTTTTTTTTTTACCTTTGCAATATTATTGTTCTCTCAAGGAATGTGAAGCCCAATTCTTTTCATTATATTTAAATGTAGTTCAAAAGAGTTCCAGACTTCGGTGCAAAGCACCTCATATGACTCTTAATCTGCCTGTAGTTCATGTGGTAAGTGGGCAAGGGACATGTTTTCTTTAGTTCTAAAGGATGATATCCAGACAGCCATCATGCTCTCCACAAAATGTCCTTTATTGCCACTCTCAGTGATGGAATACTTGACTAGTTGGCTAAAACATCAGTCTGACCCTGTATGACATTTCTTGTATTCTTATTACAAAATGTAGAGGTCAGAGGGGAATATCCCTACTATGAATAACTCAGTCTCCCATGAAACAGACATTTTAATGTTATGTCGGACAGAATGGTGAATTGCATTTTGTCTTTCCATTCTCAAATTAGATTTTTTAGGTCAGAGATTATGCCTTTAATGTATAACAATAAAGTACAAGCTCCTTACTCAATGATAAAACCACTACTTTTAACTACATAGCTTTTTCTACATTTAACAACTATAGTCATGTACATTTACATATTTTATTCTTACTGTTGAGATACAGTTTAGTGTAGGAAATGGAAAAAAATAGTCTCAGTGTTAGGAGTATCAGTGTCCAGTTTATGCCTTTTATATGTATTATCTAGGTTGGAAGTCATTTAGTGTCCCCAGGAAAGCCTCAAAAGCCATAAATTGCAAGGAAGGGGCTAATCTTCATTGGAAATCAAATTCTTTACTTTTTGTTTCTTACACTAAGGAAATAAGAAATCTGGTCAGGCCATTCTTACTAATCTTTATTGATAGATTACATACAGGATTATTGCTGCCATTTTGCATATTAAAATTAGACAAAGAAATGCCAATTACATTGCCAATGGTATGTAGCTAGTTAATGAGGTACAAAACTTTAATCTACATCTCTTTCATTCTATGATTTTTCCTCAGCAAAGGATATACAAATATTTTGTAATGGTTACAGAATATATGACAAATTCATTCAAAAGAGATGAGCAGTTCAAAGGTTTAGTCTAGTGATTACACATATAATACATGCAAACATGTATGTGCTAAATTACTGATTAGAGTAAGGCAAATCAGAACAACTCTGAAATATCCTACACCTATCAGATTGTCTAAAATGATAAAAGAGCAAAATGAAAGATGTTAGAGGGGATGTGGGAATATGGGCACACTAATATAATGTTGGTTGAACTGTGAACTGATCCAGCATTTTTAGAGAGTAATCTGGAATTATGGCCAAAGAGATATAAACCCGTGTATACTTTTTGACTCAGAAATACCAGTATTAGTTTTATTTCCAAAGATAATCAGAGGAAAAGGAAAGGAACTGGTATATTAAAAAGTATTTATAGCAGTTCTCTTTGTAGTGGCAAAGAACTGAAAATCAAGGGGATGCCCATCAATTGGAGAATGGCTAAAGAAGTTCTGACATATGATTGTGATAGAACACTAATGTGCCATAAGAAATGACAAATTAATTTAAAAACCAAACAAAACATGGAAAAACCTATCTGAAAATATGATGAATGAAATGAGAAGAACCAAGACAATATGATATACAGCAATAGAAATATTGTCAGAAGAATGAGTATGTCCACTTTCAAAGAAAGAACCGATAGAAAGAAAAAAACAAGATCGGTTTTTTTAATATACATACATATTTTTTTTTTTGTCAGATGATGCTTCATCAAGTGTGGAGAGGGGAAAGATCAAGGGAAATATTTAGGAATTTTAATGTGACAAAAAGAAAAATATTTTTAGACCAAAAATTTTGGAAAGTTAAATGAATTATACAAATAGAGAGTAAGAATATACCAGTCTTTTCAGATCTCAATCTTTTTCTCTCAGAGTAGATAAGCATAACAATATAATAAATAGAAAATAAAACAAGAAGATGAACAGAATTTCAGAAAAGATATGACAGACCTCTGTAAAAAACTGAATGGGAATATGAAGGGGTATGACTTATTTTCAATTGCACATGGTACCTTCAGAAAAACTGACCATATATTAGGTTATAAAGATCTCATTACTGAGTACAGAAAAGCAGAAAAATTAAAAGCATATTTTTTAGTCCTTCATACAATAACATTCCACTTAATAAAGGTTCATAGAAACATAGCTTAAAAACTATTTGGAAATTATTCTGTTCTGAGTGGGTAAAGAACAAATCAAAGCAACAATAAGTAATTTCAATAAAGAGGATGAAAAAAAGGATGCAACTTTCCAAAATTTGTGGGACTAAGCCAAAGCAATAATTAGGGGATAATGGTATATAATGGCATATATGTATATATGCCTAAATAATAAAATAGATTAACAGATCAATAAATTGGGCATATGATGTTTAAAAAATAGAAATAGAAAAAAATTAATCCCAATAGTCAAACTATAAATTCAAAAATCTGAAAATCAAAAGATGTATTAATAAAACTGAAGGTAATAAAGCCATTGAATGATTTCATAAATCTAAGAGCTGGTTTTGTGGTGGGAAGAGAAGATAAATCACTAGTTAATTTGATTAAAAATAAAATAAAGAAAACCAAAGCACTAACCCCACAAATGAAAAGGGGAAATGTACTACCAAAGAAGAGAAAATTAAAGTAATATTTAGGAATTATTTTCTCCAATTATATATCAGTAAATCTAGTGATCTAAGTGAAATGGATGAATATTACAAAAATATAAATTGCACAGATTAAAGAAGATAAAAATTTTACAAATAACCATTTTTGGGAAAAAAAAGAAATTGAACAACCCTTCAATGATCCCCCTGAGAAAAAAATTCCCAGGATGAGATGAATTTAAAAGTACCAAACATTTAACAATTAATTCCAAAACTATATAAGTTATTTTCAAAATTAGTTAGAGGGGTCCTATCCAGTTCTTTTTATGATACAAATATAGTTTTGATACCTAAACTAGGGAGTTAAAGAAAAGAGAAAGAAGACTATAGACTGATTTTAAAAAATATATATTTTTCCAGATTTATATGATTCATTTTCTTTCCCTCCCTTCATCCCTTCCCCCATCCCAGAACTGACAAGCAATTCCACTAGGCTGTACAAATGTTATCACTTGATACCTATTTCCATATTATTCATTTTTGTTGTAGAGTGATTTTTAAAGCCCAAACTCCAAATCTCATAACTATATCTACATATGAGAAATGATGTCATATGTTTTGCTTTTGAATTTCTACTCCCATAGTTCTTTCTCTCAATGTGGATAGCATTCTTTCACAAAGTCCTTCAGTAGCATCTTGACTGATTTTCTTAATGAATTTTGATATAAAATTTTCAAATAAATTAATAGCAAAAATATTATAACAATTTATCACAAAAATCATGCATTATGGTATGATAGGAAAATATACCTGTATACCAGGAAAGCAAGGTTGCTTCACTATTAGGAAGACTATCAGCATATCAAACGTATTCAAAACAACAAAAATATGATGATTACATCAATCAATGCAGAAAAAGTTTGTCAAAATATGACTCATATTTATTAAATACTGTAAGATAGGAAACTTAGACTCAAGCTGCCAGAGGAACAAGACAAGTGGGGGAAAAGGCAAGAAGAACAGAGAATTTCAGAGAAAGAACAGAGAAGAGCTGAGAAGATTCAGACAGTTAACTTCACTTCTCTTTGTGAAACCCTTCAGGAAGGTTGCTCTGAAAACACCTCTGAGCCCTGGTCATCCTTTTGGGGATCCAGATCCCCTGAATCCAGCAGAAGACAACAGGAGTAGATAGGACTTTTGATATAAAACTATTCACCCCAGGAATATTTCCTCTCCATTCCTCCAAAGTAGCTATTAAACTTCAAATTATAACTAGGACAGTTAGAAGTCAAGACAACTCTCACAATTGACCCCAGAAGGTCAGGCAGACACAACTTGACCCTGCAGGATTTGGGGAGAAGGGGTTCAATTGTTAGGTTCTGGGACTTCCTATTTCCCATTTTCCCAATACCTTATACCTCAATCTCACTTACCTTACCCTTTGTGTGTTCCTCAAATAAATGGCTGTTCTACAGATCAAGTGCATATTCATAATATTCACGGAGAGGGATCAGAAATTTTGGGGAGGAGAACTATATTTCCTCCCCAAAGAAGAAACTGTTTAATCCTGGATTTACTTCAGCCCTGCCTCTGAAGAAAGTAGTCAGTAACCCTGAAGACAGTTAGCATGGGTTTATTGAGGAAGGAGAGGGGAAAAACTATCTATCCTCTCTCTCCACACTTCAGCTCCATTTCATCTCTACCATACTCTGATCCTGAACTCAGTGGTGGGGTTCGCCAGCCCCTTTCCCCCTCCATTACAATACATAAGAAATCATAGGAATGAATGGAACCATTTTTTAAAGTATTTATGTAAAATTTAAGAGCTAGTATTATTTGCATAAAAGGAAAAAAACTTAATTATTTCCAATAAGATTATGGATGAAGCAAGGATGTCCATTATCACATGATGCTATACTTATAGAACCCTAGAAAATCAACTAAAAAGAGTTTAAACAATTAACAACCTCACTAAAATGCATGTTATAAACTCACATAAATCTTCCGCATTTCCAAATACTACTAGCAAAACCAACCAGTAAAAAATAGAGAAATCTCATTTAAGATAGCATCAAAAATACTAGATACTTTGAAGTACTGAGACAAACCCTGGGATTATATAAACACAATTATAAAAACACTTCTCACACATGTAAAGACAGATGTAAATAACTAGAGAAATATTACTTGTTCGTGCATAGGCTGAATCAGTATAAAAATAAATTATAATTCTACTTAAAACACAATAGTCAATAACCATGATAATCTAGTGTTTGATAAACTCAAGGATTCAAGCTTTTCAATTAAGAATTCAAATTTTAATGAAAATTACTGGGAAAACTGGAAAGCAGTTTGGCAGAAAGTTGACAGAAGCCAACATCTCACATTGTATACCAAGATAAGGTCAAAATGGCTAAATGATTTAAACATAAAGGGTAATGATATGTATGTCAGGTGGAAATGTGGGAAATGGGGAAAATGATGATCTGATCTACGAATGAGGGAAATATTTATGACCAAATGAGAGATAGAAAGAATTATAGGAAGTGTAGAATGATTACATGAAGTTCAAAAGCTTTTTCAGAAGCAAAACTAAAGCTGCCAAAAATCAGAAAGAAAACAAAACTGGGGATGGGGGAAGGAAATTACATCCAGTTTCTCTGATAAAGGACTTCTCAAATATATAGGGAACTGGGCCACATTTATGGAAATGATTTTGAGCCATTCCCCAGTTGATAAATGATCAAAAGATATGAAAAATCAGTTTTCAAAAGAAGTCAAAGCTATTAATAGTTACATGAAAAATGTTCTAAATCAGTTCTGATTAGAGAAAGACAAATTGAAATGTTTCTGAGGTACTTCATACCTATCAGTTTGGTCAACATGACAGTAAATTAAAATAACAAATGCTAGTGGGGAAGTGGAAAAAATAGGCACCCTGATGCTCTGTTGGTGGAGTTGTAAATTAGTCCAACCATTTAGTCCAGAGAATAATTTGGATGTATGCCTAAGGGATATAAAACTGTGCATAACCTTTGACCCAGCAATACCACTACTAGATCTTTATCTTAAAAGAGATTAAATCAAAAGGAGCAAGACCTATATGTTTAAAAATATTTATATCAGGTCTTTTTGGAGTTTCAAACTGAAAGTTAAGGGTATATCCAATAATTGAGGAATGACTGAACTTGTGGTGGTGTATGACTATGATGAAATACTACTCATATGAGAAATGATAAATGCATTAGTTTCAGGAAAACCTACAAAGACTTATATGAACTCATGCAAAGTGAAGTGCCTATACTTGTTACCTTCTCTGCAAACTGTGCTTTAACTTGCTACCTCTAAGGTAACTAATATAAAAAAAAATAGAGAAAAGTATTGTGGTGTTTCCTTGCAATAGCTAAGGGTGCAACTAGCCTTTGATAAAATTGAGGTTCCCTGGTATAATGGTATGAATGTTAAATTTGAAATGAGAAAACCTGACTATAAATATCAGATCTACACGTGCAACCTTGAGGGACTCATTTGATTTCTCTGGGAACCTAGTTGCTCTTCTTTGAAATGAGGGGGTTGGGCTAGATAACAGTTTCTGTGCCTGAAACAGCCACCTCCACCTTGAGCCCTGTTTCAGATTTCCAGATATAACAGGCATTTTCAAGAGGAACAAAATAGTTCAAAGGAACATACTTTGAAAGTATGGGAAATACAATACAGATCCAAAGGTTAAGTGTCTCACATTGTAAAGAATCTGATAGTTTAAGGATGGTTCTTAGTTCCAATGATAGAACATTCAGCTTTTTCCCACTCCTACTTCCCTTCCTTTTTCCAGGTCTCAGTTATAATGATTTTTGATTCTTTGCTGTTATTTATCAACCCTCCAAAATAATCTACTCGTTTAGCCCCCAGTGGAGAATTAGGACATATGTATGTCCTTCCTTTTTTTAGAGTACTTACCTGTCATCTCCTTGATTATTTGTACTCAAGACCTTCTTTCTGCAGGCTTTGCTCTCTATCCACTGAGTCACCTAGCTGCCCCCTTCTTTTATTTTTATTTAAAATCAGTAGTGAAATTTTAGAGAAGTTAAAGATAGGGTTAAGTTATTTGGATAGCTACTATGTGAGGGCACAATTAAGAAATCAGAATTGGAACTAATAGTTTTTCTGAACTCTTCCAAATCCTCTTCCAATGACTGGTGAATAATGCAAACCAAATACTGACCATGCAAACCAAAAGAAAGCACAGTGAGTCATTTTTCCCCCAGCTCAGGGTTACTTGGGAAAATAGTGTAGTCTGTGGACATTGAGATAGATATTGTCCAGGATTGCAAAATATGGCAGCAGCAGATTTACAAGAGAACTGAGAGTTGGTTGTGGCAATAATAGCAGTAGGGATTATTCCAATACCCAAGGATTGTAAGTGGACTGAATACTTTGGCAGAAAGAAATTCCAGGTGACCCCTCTATTAGTACTGGGAGCAAGAATGGGTGTCATCTGCCAACTCTATAACTCCAGGTCTGAGAGTAGCTGAGGCACCAAGGAATAAGAGGCCTTGGATGTGGAAGGAACAATAAACAAGATCCAGAAATATATATTTGTGGCTCTAAGACTGAGAGTAGAGATAGGATTCTGTTTCAATATTTAGTGCTGTACATGCACTTATAGTGAAATAAACAAGGGCAAGAGACCAAAAATAAGGGCAAGGTAAACCTGTAGCAACTCATAGCAGATTATGGTTGACTGAGCCTACATTAGTCTGGAAACTTTAGAGGTTTGTTGAAAAAAGCTACATACTCATTAGCTTTGCAGGATGGGTTGGGTTGTAGTCATTAGAAAGATGATCAGGATATTACCAATGGAAGTAATGGCAGAAGTGTATGGATATGAAGAATTTGCAATTATTCCATTGGAATAAAAAATTCACTATTTGGTTCACATTATAAGTCTTTTCTTTAAAGTGGATGTGAAGAAAGAATGGAAAGGCAGTTTGAAATACAATAAAAACACCAGAATACATTTAAAATTTATTCTAAAGAGAACAGAGAAATGTTGAAGCCCACTAAGCAAGAGATTGATGTGACCAGAGCTGTGCATTAGGAAGATTAATTTGGCAGATGTGCAAATGATGAATTAGAAGAATAGAGATTAAAAGAAGGGAGTCCAATTCATAAGTGATGGAAATTATTCAGATAAGAAATAAGGAGGTCATGAACTACAATAATGGCAGCAGAGAAGTAGGGATAGGTGGATAGATAGATAGACAGACAGATAGATTAGATAGATATAGATATAGATAGATAGATAGATCCAGATATTTAAACTATATCTATTCCCTACTACTCTACTACCACCATCCATGTTTGTGTGTTTGTGTCTGTGTGTGTATGAAAAAGATATTTAGAGTAGAATCAACAATACATTAAAACTAATTAAATATGAGGAGGGCATGGCAATGGGAAAAGTTTAAGATGACTCTAAATAAGAGCATAGGTATTATGTAAAATTGTAACACCTTCATCAATGCAAGACAAATTTGGTGGAAGAATAAAAAATCTCATAAATATATCATTTGTATATATACACACATAGATATAAAAACATACAAATGTGCATATCTAGATATAAGGGGGTGAAGAATTTAAATTTAAATACAGTAGGACCTTGTTTTGTGCTAACTCGACATGTTAATTCAGGTAAAGACAAATGGCAATTTAAAAAATAAAAGCAGATAAATATGTAAAAGAAAAATTGTAATTATGCACTAAATCAACACCATTGCTTCAACAGCAGATTGCCCAATCATACTCATTCTCAATTTAGAAGCATTAGTGGGTCATTACATTATTTTGTGCCAAATATTAGCATCTCTATCAGTCTTTGTCTGAATTCCTCAATTTTAACAAGTCATGTCCATGTCAGAGCATTGCTTCTCCTTATTTCATTAATGGCATTATGTATAAATAATGACCCTGAAGAACAAGAGTCATTATGCTGGTAGCTCCCATAAGCCAAAGAAAAGTCATATAGTGCCTAGGTTTGGCATATAAGAAACACTTGTTAAATAATGAGGTTCACTATTTTGTACAATTTTCAATTTAAGCAAAGGATCTTGGAATATACTGGTTTCATAAAATGAGGTCCTACTGTACATAGATTTTGTGAGGTGCTGATTACAAAGTACATGGTGTCTCAATCTTCAGGCTTTTGGGAATGTGTATCTGGACCTTGCAGCTCAGTAATAATGTCAGAAGGAAAAATGATGATCTAGGAAGCATGTAATCCATTCCCTTGTTCACAGTAGAGATAATAGAAGAAGTTATGGAATTAAATCAGAACTAAAAAAAAAAAAGGAAGGTCATGGAAAAGAGGAAAACCAAGAGAAGAGCCCTTGGAAATCTCTACATTAAGGGCTATGATAAAAAGACATTGAAAGAAATAAAGAGGGAATTGTCAAAGAGGTAGAAGGAGAAATGAAATAATTTTCAGTGTCCAGGAACCAAGGGAGGAGATGCATCAATTAAAAGGTTGTGATACTAATTCTTAAATAATATGAGGAGAAAAGAGAGTGAGGGGAAAAAATCACTACATATATCAATTAGGATATCATTAATGGCTTCTGAGTGATTAATTTCATAAAATGATGGAAATCTAAGCCATATTTTAAGGAGTTAGAAGCCTGTAGAAGTAAAAAAAAGTAAAGTCATGTTTAATTGGTATTCTTCCTATTTTCTGGGAATATCACTGTAACATGCCCATTAAGGCATTGTCTAGATTCTTCTAGATGAGCTCTAAGGAAGATGTGCCCACCAATTCTTGAGCTTTCATGTTCTTTGTCTGGACCAATGGACCTGACATCAAACCAAAACTTTCATCTTTGCAACTTCTGCTAATTGCTTTGCATTCATTTTCTAGGGATAATTGAAAGAAGACAAACTTTTCTACAAACCAATCTTTCAAAAACTCAAAGTTGTCATGTCTCCTCTGATTTTATTGTCATAGGGAATGCTCATCAAAGAAACTGCCTATACCTGTGTTGATGTACCTATGGCACACATGCCAGTAGGGACTGCTCTCCTCCCCCTCTCCACTGCACTTGAGGATATTTCTCACATCACCCACCCCTCTGCCCAGCATCCCAATGGGAATAATTCCTTTCTTCCCTGTCTTGGGTATGGGAGTGACTCACATGTAGCATGAGGGTTGCAATTTGGGCACTTGGCCTCTAAAAGGTTCACCATCAATGGCTTATAATAATACAGATCAGGCATTTAAGGGACTGAGTGGAGTCACTTAACCAGTATATACAACACTTTTATAAAATATATTTTTACAAATGTGTATGACTGTATAAGAGGTTTAATGACTGGCTTAGGGTGATATCCATTGTGTTAAAAGTAGGACTTCACTGTAGGTCTTTTTGACTGAAAACAGCTGATGCCATATTGCCTTTGGGAAGTATGTTGCAAAGAGAAAATAAATGTGACAGGGTTAGCAATATGCAATATAATCTAACACATTCACTTAATGATCTGGATAGATATTTTTTATTGGTTTCATCCTAGGGAAACAAGACCATAGATCAAGATTTTTATTTCCATGAAATTAAGTGGAATAGAATCAAGGTAGGGACTTCCTAAAGAAATGAATGGAGAATTATTTCCCTTACTTGAATAATGACTGAAACAAAATACCATAAAAAAGACTAAGTTGCTGCTATTTTTTAATACAATTTTATATATTTCTAAAGAATTTGAAATGAAATATCAATGAATGAAATAAATTTTCAACCACAATATTAATATTCCTGGGATGTCATTTAAAAGGGAGCTGCTATAAATATTTAAGAACATATAGTTTCTTTTCTATTCTATTTTACTGCCTTAGGAAATAGATCTAATAGTGGTATTATGTCTACCAAAAGTTATACAGTTTTATAACTCTTTGAGCATAATTCTATATTGTTCTACAAAATGGTTAGAATAGTTCAGTTCCACCAACAATGTACTAATGTGCACATATGTCCCTTTTAATATTTGTCATTTTACCAATTCATCATTTTAACCAATTTGTGAGATATCTGTTATTTATATTTCTCTATTCAATATAACAATTTAGATATTTTCATATCATTATATATTTCTTTGATTTGTTTATTCAAAGACTGTCCAAATATTTTGATCATTTATAAACTGAGTAATGGCTCATATTCTTATTTTACCTGTTTGTCTATTTATCTCTATGTCTGTCTGTCTGTCCGTCTGTCCATCTGTCCATCCATCCATCTGTCCATCTGTCCGTCCGTCCATCCATCCATCCATCCATCCATCCATCCATCCATCTATCTATCTATCTATCTATCTATCTACCTATCTATCTATTTATCTTTTTCTTTCTTTCTTTCTTTCTTTCTTTCTTTCTTTCTTTCTTTCTTTCTTTCTTTCTTTCTTTCTTTCTTTCTTTCTTTCTTTCTTTCTTTCTTTCTTCTTTCTTTCTTTCTTTCTTCTTTCTTCTTTCTTTCTTTCTTTCTTTCTTTCTTTCTTTCTTTCTTTCTTTCTTTCTTTCTCTTTTTCTATCTATCCATCTATCTATTGATCTAATCTATCAGATATTAGATCTCCATCTGAGAAATGGTCTCCAATTTTTTCACAGCTTACTGCTTTCCTTCTAATCTTGTCTACATTAGTTTTATTTGTTAAAAAAGGGAAAGATTCAAGTTTTTGGGGTGACAAATCACTACTTTGTAAATATTGTTGGGAAAACTGGAAAGCAGTCTGGTACAAACTAGATATAAACTGGTATCTAATACTGTTTTGAATTCATACAAGAGGATCAAAATAGATACATGACCTAGGCATAAAGGAACAATCTCATAAGCAAATTAGAAGAACAGAAAACATTATTCATCAGATTTATGGATAGAAGAATTTATGAATAAACAAGAGATAGGAGGCATTGTGAAATATAAAATGGATAATTTTTGAATATATTAAATTGAAAAGTCTTTATACAAATAAAATGAATGTAGCTAAAAATATAGAATATAAAAATAAAGCTAGAGTAAAGCACAACATCAAAGATCTGGAGCCAAAGGGGTAATTAGACATATCCTATAAGAATAAGTTGAAGCTAAGATTGATTTGTCTTCCATAATATGAAGTAATATCATATTTTTTATTATTGATCTCAACCTTTAATTGCAGAAGTGTTGGGAGATAATACTGAGGAAACTGTCTACTAAAAAGGATCTGTAACTATTCAGAAATATATAGCCTTAGTGTTGCCTGTATGCTAGGCATTTAAGTGACTGAGTGGAATCACTTAATCAGTATATTTCAGAATTGGGACTTGGACTCTGATCATTCTGACTCCAACGGACCCAGATTTGCACCTTTACAAAACAGTATCTCTCCTTGTTATTATTATGGATTAGGAAATTCAAAGAATTTGAAAAGGGGTAGATAATGAGATTAAAAAGGGAACAACTTAGAAACAGGAGAGAAGTTAATACGATAGGATGAAAGGAAAGAGGGAGTAAAAGAAAAAGGAAAGGTTTGTAGGTATGTAAATATTCAAAAAATTACGATCAAAGGAAGGCACAGTAAATATCTTTAGTAGGTTAAAATGCCATTTTTATTTGCTAACATTCACCAAATCAAATCTGCAATATATTTTCTTAAGAACCTACATTATTGTATAGGTATAATCTACTAATTTTTTTAATCTTGAATTTCAGTCAGATTATGAATAGCTTTATGGAACAAAAATAATAAAACTAGAGATCCAAAAGACCCCCTATGCCAAATCACTTACTTAATTCTAGGGAAACTGAGGCCCAAACAGGTAAAGAGACTTGCCAAAGGTTGTCAAAGATATATCAAAGTTAGAATTGACATTCAAGGATTGAGTCAAGATTGAATCACACTGCCATCCTCAAACTGTGGTCTAGGAGAAACCCTGAATTTCATTTAGTTTGAGTTTGAATTGCAATATCTCTGTATTGTTACCTTTGGTAATTTACTGAAACTCTCTGGATATCAATATCTTGCTGTGCAAAGAAGATGATTGAATTAGCTAATCTCTAAATTCCCTCTTCTCTATAAATATAATGAGTTCTTCACTTCAGTTTCCTAAGTTGTAAAGTGAGATAGCAATAAGACTTCTCACAATATTTGTGTGAAGACTAAACAAATGCTAGTTAATTATTGCTATTATTTTCTCTAACTTTAATATAGGCTATTTCCTTAGATTGGGAGCATCCCCTTTATATATAGCTATGTTTTGATTAATATGACAATGGAATCCCATTTAATGACCTTATCATTCAAAATTTCACTGCATTTTTTCTTTGGAATGGCAACAATGAATATAACTCATATAATTATAATTTTGAATAGTGAAAATTCAAATACATTCAACTATTTCAGGCAATTTATTATATATAGTAAATAGGACTTAGCTGCATCATAAAAAATGAGCATATGAAATCCTCACACTAGTTCTATCTTGAATTCTTAGACTTTATAATGTAAAATATTTTAAAATGTCAAACAAAAGAAAAAAAATAATGAACCCACCATTCCATCTAATTGAGGTAAACAAGTTTTCAAAACAGACCTAGTCTTGCCATCCACATCATCGATTTTTTCCATACAAGGTACAAAAGAGATTTCCTTCAATAGATCCATAGAAGCCTTTCAACTACCCACTCAACCCCCCTCCCAGGGAATATAACATTTTATGCCAAGGGTATAGTAAAGGACAATGACTTCATTTGTTTTACTACCTCCATAGCTCCTGTGGGACGACAAGCTGATAAAAGGAATTCGTGGGCTGATCACTTCTTGGTACATAAAGGGATGCATAAAATACATTGTTCAAACCATCAGAACACTCCCAAATCTTTCCAAAATTAAATCAGAACAAAAATTCTGCCACTGTGATAACAAACAATGATTTCCTTCATGGAGACTATGGACACATTTAGGAAGTACAAAGAGTATTCTAGAATAGAAAAATTACCCTTAAATATAAGATCATGAACATGGAAAACCATTATCTTCCAGTGTATTTCAGAGTATAAGTTCATATTTTTAGATATAAGAAAAATTTAAGATTTTAAAAATGATATTTTTGGTTGATAATGTCCTTTAGAATATATCTGACCCTGAACCTATATCAGCATGAACCAGGCAGCACAGTAGTCTTTGTTTTCCTTCAGTTCATCAGGTAGTTTTTAAACCAGCAAGTTAATTAGTTACTTGCACTCAAAAGGGGAAAAAAAAACCATGCCAGTTTGTCCAATACATTTTAATGTCAGCTCCATGAACATAAAGCTAGAGCTCAAGGTAATTAATGTGACATATCCTCAGTTTTGAACAACGAAACTTTCAGCCACTTTGACTTTATCACTAAGAATCTTTTCAAAGCAATAAATCAGAAGCCATGATAACTTTGAATATAATTTACCTAAAATTTTTGCTTACCTTGAGGATGAGTGCCACACGTCACACAGCAATTTACCTGTAAAAAGAAAACAAACCATGTATTTGTAATCATCAACTAGCAAGAAGAAAAATATATCAGGGGGTTTAGTGAAATTTCAGGGTTTTAAAAAGAAAACTTTTTTCCAATTTTGTTCATTGTTAAGGCCAAAACACAAATAAGCTATTTGATTGCAATAATTGAATGCTTCTCTCTTCATTGCATATGCCTAGAAACCATGAAAGCTAACGAGTTTCATGAATGACAGCAAAAACAAAATTTTCAGGGCATTTCCTCCAGGTCATGTGAATAGATATGAGCACAAATCATTCACCCACTTGAATAGGAATCACATGGATAAAAGTTTCTGGGAGAAAAATTTAAGGGTGAAGTGTCAGAGTGGATTTCTTTTCTAATGAAAAATGTAATTTCTTCAGGTGAAAGTTATTAATGTGAGATGTAGTCCATTCCAATAGAGTATTATTTATGGTGCTGATTGTATTCGTTCTCTGAACTACATTCAAGTCATCACTCAGGGTTTTTTTATTTACAAGGCATCACAAAAAGCACTGAGATACCAAACAGTGAAAGCATGATTTCCTATAACAGACTCATAAATTTTAATTCTAACAAACTCTATTGCATCACTGCTATATTTTCTGCCTATCATGTACAAGGGTGATGGCATTTAACATTAGGAGTTGTTGCACAAGCTCTCATGACTTCATTCCATTATGGTATCAGTGTAAGAAACATGAGAAGAAAGGCCCTACACTTGCTCATGATATGAGTAGGCCAACATGTATGCCTTATACAAATAACTCTCCCAAAGTGCTGAAATTTTAACCTTCAGTTGATTGCGCCTCTTCACACTTCATTGGCAAAATGACAAACTTGGAAGACATATTACCATGCATTTGAAAGAAATAATGCATGTCTCTTAAATACATTGCATTTGGATATTATGTAAATAGAAATAGGCATGGTATAAAATCATTTGAGCTCATTATTGCCATAAATTTTCAAGACTGAGAAATAGAGTAGCTTTGCTTCTTGTTCCCATATTTTATTCAATGATTCTCTATCATATCAACAGTTGTGGGTTTAAGAGTTAGAAGGGTACAAAGCGAGTTTCGTAAAGTAACACTTTCTCAGGATCTCCATAGTAATACTTTTCACTCAGTGATAATAATCTTTATGTGCTGTATTTGACTATTCATTTCAAAAGAACTACTTTGACTGTTATATGTATATATATATATGCATGTGTATTTACATATACATATATAATCACAGAAAAAGGTACAATGAGTTTAAGTGATTTATCCAATGACACACAGGAGATAAATAAAAAAGAAGGAATCAAACCCAAATCATCTACCTTCACAGAGAACACTCACATACCAAAATTTACTTTCTTATAAAACATGAAAACTGATTAGGACAGAGCATTGGTACCTCATAAAGCCTTCCTATTTTATCCACCTAAAGATATATTGATATATTGACTGGATTATTTTTTCTTTAAAGATATTGATGACTTCAATTTTTATTTTTAAAGATAAATAATCTGTCCTTCTCTTCCTGCCAGAATCTGATTTTGTAATGAGAGAGGAAAAGGACCTAAGAGATGAGGGGAGTGAGTGAAGGAAGGAAGAATTGAAAGAGTGAAGAGAAAGGGAAAGGGGAAGGAAAGGAGGGTAATGAGAAGGAAGGGAATATAAGAAAAAGAAGGAAAGTAGGGAAAGAGGCAAGGGAAGAAATGAGAGGGGGAGAGAGAGAGAGAATGAGATAAAGGGAGGGAGAGAGAAGATGTGACAAAAGGGAGGTTCATTTTTCTGCTCTAAAGAAAAAGCAATGTGGAGGGGGATTGTGGGAAGATGGCATAAGAGGGTACAAGATTGCCTCACTCTCCTAACTCCCCCACAAATAATTAAAAATAACTGCTCAGAGTGAACTTTAAGGGGCAGGAATAGTTAAGAGTTGGGTAGAAACAGTTGTCTAATCTATGAAAACTTTGGAGATCTGGGAAAGCTCTGATCTCCAAGGTTGGTGGTCAGACCCAATTGAAGGGTAGATACATCAGAGATACCACTTAATCAACAACAGCAACAAATAAGGCCAGGTGTAGCTGTGTGAGCAGCAGCCTTCCTTCTGAAGCTTTCCAACCACTAATTGTAAAAGTGTTAGACCATAGATGAAGGGAAGATTGCAGGGGCCTAGGTAACCTGACCAAATGCCATCCCAGGTTTTAGATGTGGGTGAGAAGAGAGCACACACAGGTGAGTGAGGTTGCTAAGATAAATCTGGCAAAAACTAGGTATAAACCAATATTACACAATTTATCAAGGTAAGATAAAATTGGATACATGATCTAGACATAAAGGGAACTATGAAAAGAAAATTAAAAGAACATTGAACATATTACCTATCAGGAATGTGAATAGAAGAACTAATGAATTAACAAGAGACATGGGATATTATGAAATGTAAAATGGATGATTTTGATTACCTTAAATTAAAAACAATTTTAGTACCAATAAAATTAATCTAGCCAAGATTAGAAGGGAAAATTTAGAAGGGGAAATTTTGGAAGAACTGTTATGATTCACATATGTAAAGAATTTTGTCAAATACTTAAGAATATGAGTCATTCACTAATTGATAAGTGGTCTAATGACATGAGTAGGCAGCTTTTAAATGAACAAATCAATATCATAGATATCCATATGAAAAACTGCTCCAAAACTTTGCTGATTGAAGAAAGGCAATAAAAACAACTCTGAGATGTGATCTCATAATTATCAGATTGGTTAAAACATTTATAGACAAAAATGACAAAGATTTGAGGGAATGTGGGAGAAGACACTAAAATATACCTATAGTAGAACTAAGAACTGATCCACTTATTTTGTTTAGCAATTCAGAATTATTCCCAAAGAATTATAAAACTGCATAAACCCTTTCTTTCAAGATTATTAGGGTTGTTTTCCAAGGTGATCATGAAAAAATAAAAAAAATTTAAAAAATCCTATATGCTCTAAAATATTTATATTTATATTTATATTTATAGCAGCTCTGTTTGTGGTGGCAAAAAAACCCTGGAAATTTAAGGAATGCCATTAATTGGGGAATGGTTAAACAAATTGTGCCATATGTTTGTGATAGAATACTACTTTGTGGTAAGAAATAATGGGCAGGTTAATTTAAAAACTAAACTAAACAGCAATATTAAAAAACATATATGAAATTATAAAGAGTAAAGTGATCAGAACCAAGAGAAAGTAACATATAGATCTAGTGTGGGCATGTGTGGAGGAAGGAGACACTTGGTGATTTTATTTTAACAAACAAATAAATAAAAGACAGCCTAGGCCATTCTTGACCAGCTAAAAAAATATTAAGCAATATGCTATTGTAAAAAGTAAATCTCTAACTCTGAAATCCTATGGATCAATAGGCAAAGAGGTACTTTTCAACCCCTGAGAGTCTGTCCAGTACTTCTTAAATCAAATACTTCTTTATAAGGACTGGAAAACTCAAGATCCTTTAAGAGCCCACTAAATTTAAGTAACAAATGCTATATCTTTCAAAAGCTACTCTCACAATTACAAGTCAGTGTTGCTCCTTTTTTAGTAGATTTTTAAAGAATATTTTGAGGAAGCAAACATTCATAAAATTGAATGCTGATCAATTCAGAGAGTCATTGGGAGATTTCTTCGTGGCTTTTGGAATAATTTGTACTTTTGGAATTTTTGAATGGGCACAAGAAAATAAGAAATTCTTACAATCCCCATATTATCTAAATGATAACCAGTTACTAGCATTTGGCCTTTTCCTTCTTTGAAATAGATCCATGCTGTTCACCTTTGTCTTGGTATGTATTATCTTGGTAGAACTAACCCTAGAGTCCAATTATTTTCTTTCTTCTTTTCCTTACTTACTACCGAAAAGATTAGTAGATGGAGTTTAAGTAGAACTCAAAACTTTAGAAAAGGATGTGGAGAGTGAGAATAAAGAAAAAAAGAAAAGAGGCAAAGATTAAATATATATATATATCAAATGCTGAATGAGATACAAAGATGACCAAACCAAGGTCCTTGACCCCAAGGAATTTATAATCTCCAACAAATTTGATAAAGAATGCCCCTCCCCTAGTCATGCAAAGAGACGGGAGTTCTTAATTTTGTTAAGAGAGTTTTTCTTAATTTCTCCCTTTTTCTATTAAAGAGTAAAGAGAGAAAAAAGATTTCTGAGTAAGAAGACCCCCTGCTGTGCAAACTGTCAGTGACAGAAGGGTGTGGTTAAGAGTTAGTCAGTTACAGATGGCAGTTGGAGAGAGGCTTTTGGTCACTGTGTTTCCCTGGGAGGAGGAGTATGTGGCTTTTCTCTCTGGGACTGTGAGGAGACTGAGAAATGGATTCAAGGCCTTAACAGCCATCTGATTATTGATGATCTTTGGTAGATAGGTAGATAGATAGTATGTAAATTATTATAGAAGGTACTGCCCTCTAAGGCAGATAGATTTAGGGTTTTCTAGAAAAATTTTATTTTGGATTGGGATCTTAGGTATAGTTATAAGCTACTATCAGATTTCTCTTTCTTTCCTCCTTTCTATTTCCTATACATATTTTCCCCATATTAAACTAAGTATTTTGTGTTTAGAAACTGATCTCCTGCCTTTTGTTCAAACTCCCACCCCACCCACCAAATTAACCCTTTACAACTTGTATTAAAAAAAACAAACGATAGTTATTTCAATATAAGGTTTATTTTACTTTGTGTATTTTCTTCTGAGAAAGGGTTGGTGATACAAAAAGGGGTTAAGAACCTCGGGAATAAGGTATTGGATGGGGACCATGATAGAGGAGAGTGAGTAGTGTTAAAGAAAATACTTTTAATTTAAAAACAATTTTAGAGACATTTATTTACTTATAAATATTTTACCATGGCTACATGATTCATGCTCTTTGCTTCCCCTAAGTTGACAAGTGATTCCACTGGGTTATACATGTATTATCACTTGATACCTATTTCCACATTATTCATTTTTGTAATAGATTAATCTTTTAAAACCAAAATGCCAAATCCTATATCCATATAAACAGATGCTAAATCATATGTTTTTTTTTCTGTGTTTCTACTCTCAAGGTTCTTTTTCTTGATGTGGACAGCATTTTTTCTCACAAGCCCTTCAGGAATATCCTGGATCATTGCATTGCTATTAGTAGCAAACATTTGATCATCCAACAACGTTTCAGTTACTGTGTACAATGTTCTCTTTGTTTTGCTCATATAACTCCATATCAGTTCATGAAGGGCTTTCGAGTTCATATAGAAATCAAGCAATTTATCATTCCTAATAGTTCAATGGTATTCCATCACCATCATATACAATAATTTGCTCAGCCACTCTCCAATCCAGTGACACCATATAATTTTCCAATTTTTTTTGTTACCACAAATAGTGTGACTATGAATATTTTTGTACAACCATTTTTTATTAACTCTTTGGGATACAAGCATAGTAGTGGTATTGCTGGATCAAAGGGCATGCATTCTTTTAAAGGACTTTGGGCATAGATCCAAGTTGCCTTCCAGACTGGTTGAATCAGTTCATAACTCCACCAGCAATGCATTAGTATCCCAATTTTACCACATTCCTTCCAGCATTAATTAATCTGCTAGGTTTGAGGTGATACCTCAGACTTGTTTTAATTTTCATTTCTCTTATCAGGAAGGATTTGAAACACTTTTCCATATGATTATTGATAGTTTTGATTTCTTCATCTGAAAACTTCCTATTCACAAACCTTGACCATTTGCCGATTGGGGAATGTCTTGATTTCTTGTAAATTTGACTTAATTCCTTATATATTTGGAAAAATGGACCTTTTTCAGGGAATTTTGTCATAAAATTTTTCCAAGTTTGTTGCTTCTCTTCTAATTTTGGTTTCTTTGGTTTTGTTTGTACAAACACTTTTTAATTTAGTATGATCGAAATTAATTTATTTCCAATCATCCAGTAGTGGGTGAGGAAAAGATCCATTTTGAAAAAATAATGGCAGAAAAAAATACAATTCTTCATCTGCCATCTGATGATTTGTGTAGAAAATGTAATTCTTAGGTTTTTTTTTAAGGATTTTTTTGTTGCTGGACCAGAAGAATTTGGTTAAACTGAATTTGCCTTTGGGAAATGGGTTTTGTAAAATTATTTCAAAAGAGATATTAATAGAATAGTAGGTGAAGAGGAAAAAGAGATGATAAAAATCCTCTATTTCATTTCCTTCTCTTTTTAAATACAGAAAGTGAGGTTGAAGAAGCAAAATGGTTTGCTCAAATCCTATAATAAATAAATGATAAAACAAAGTGATTCCAAATCTAGAGACCCTTCTATTATACAAAATGAATTTAAACATTTTTGATTTCTGGCTAAAAAAATTTGAATGTAATTATTTTAATTCAAGTTCTACAATTAGTCCCTTTTTAAAAGGAGGTGCTGTATGTTTCTGCACATGAACACATGTATGGAGTGTCTACTTTTATGAATAATTAAAGGGCAGGATATTGAAAACCATTTAGTTATAGTTCTTTATTTTAGAGTTAAAGAAAGTGAAGCCCACAAATAGTTAATGACTTTTTCTGAGATCACAAAATGGTAAGTAGAAAGAGGTGGAATTTGTACTTGGGGTACATTGTCTCAGTCACTTTAATTTTTCTCTGGTACAAGTGATATGTATCATGCCATATATCAAAGTAAAGTAAAAAAAAATGCAAGATTTAAAAATAAAGGGTGTTATTATAAACAAATTAGAGGAGCATGGATGAGTTTACCTGTATATCCATGTATTTGAGAAGAATTTATGTCCAAACAAGTTAAAGAGAACATTACAAGATATAAAATAGAAAACATTTACTATATTGAAGTTTTTCCCCCACAAACAAAACTAATGCAGCCCAAATTAAAAGGAAAACAATGACATGGGAAAACATTTTTATAAAAAGTACATCTGATCAAGACCTCTTTTCCTAAACATATAGATAAATGAGCCAAAATTTAAGAATATAATGCTTTCCTCCAAAGATAAATTGCCAAAGGATATGAACAGCTAGTTCTCAAAAGAAGAAATTAACTCTATCATTAGTCATATTAAAATGCTTCAAATTACTATTATTTAGAGAAATGTCAATTAAAATATCTCAGAGGTACCACCTCATGTCTATGAGTCTGGCTAATGTGACAAAAATGGAATATGATAAATGTTGGAGGGGACATGGAAAAATTGGGATACTATTACACTTTTGTTGAAGTTTAAAACTGATATAACCATTCTGGGAGGAATTTGGAACCAAGCCCAAAGTGATATATAGACATGCATATACTCTTTGACCCAGAAATATCATTACTAGGTCTGTATAAGAGATAAAAAATATGGGAAAAGGACCTAGTTGTACAAAAATATTAATAACAGCTTTCTTTGTAGTGGCAAAGAACTAGAAACTGAAGGGATGTCCATCAATTGGGGAATGATTGAATAAATTATAGTATATGATTATAATGGAATACTATGCTATATATTCCATTGTAAATGGAATGCTATAAGAAATGATGAAGAAGATGATTAGAAAGACTTACATGAAGTGAAGGATAATAAAATGATCAGAACCAGAAAAATGTTACCAATACTAATGATAATAAAATACAACAATCAAATGTCAGCAATGAAAAGATCTAAGAAAACTCTAAGGGAATCATGACAAAAAGAAGGCTAAACACTGCTTTAGGAGTTGATGGAATCTGAATGCAAATTGAAGCATACTTTTCATATTATTTCCTCCACAAATTTTCCTCTAGTTCAAATGATATATGTCTTCTTTCGTAACTTGATGATCACAAAGATATTTATTATATGATAACCTATATACAATCTATATCATATTACTTTCTAACTTGGGGAGGGGAAAAGAGAGAGAAAATGTTAATGACAAAATGTTGGAAAATTATTATGAAATGTGTCTACATGTTAACTGAAAGACAGCATAGCATTTAAAAGGGAATAAACTGAGGTCTTGAGAAGTGAAACAATTTGTCCAACATACATTTGCTGCTAGTAACTTGGAGAGATGGCCAATGACTTTCTGTGTACCTAGCATTCTATTCTAGTATGCTATTCCATGGTGAACCCTAATTATATTTAGCCAACTCTCTTATTGTATGGCATAATAAGAAATGCCTATGCTTCTGTCTCAATATTCCATAGTAATTGTAGCAGTCAGATTGCCTTAAAAGAGAACATGCTCAGTCTTGAGCATGCGCGGTATTGCTCATGGCTGGAAAGGCCTCTGACCCTTGACCCCAGCTTCTCCCAGGTTAGGCGGGAAAACAAGTTTCTTTGTTCTCACTTGGTTAAGAGAAACCACACCTATGCCTTGTCATTGACCAATGAGGGTCATCCCTATGTACTACGTAGCAAATGGTATTTATGGCCCAGCAAGCTCCGCCTCGCCCTCTCTCTCCTCTCTCTCCCTTTCAGGCTAGCTGATGGCTGTCCTTGCAGGAGCTTGGCCTCTGGCCAAGCTCCATCTTTAATCTTTCTCTATTCATCTCTCTGACCTGTGTGGTATTAATAAAGACTCATTCTGACCACCTCATATCTCTAATTTGACTCCGTCATCCCCTTCGTGGTATCTAAACTTCTATCCTGTCTCTATCTTCCTACCTTGTGGCTTCTCTCCCCTCTGAGAGAGACTACAAGTAATTCTACTTAATTTGTGGACAAAATACCATGTCTACTTCTATTGCAGTGGATGACACTGGATATGGAGAATGAACAGAGAACAGATGGCTCCTAAAGTGTAGTGGGTCACATAGTAAAACATTTGAATCTGTATTATTATTTTTTTCATCTCTTTTGGTTCCAGTCAGACCTCTAATGTTCTTTTAATGTAAATTTTTATTTGTGCATTTCATGGCTGTTATGTGAATCCATTGCCACTGAATATATTGAGTATAAACCTTTGTTGAAAATTAACAAGGTTCTTTGAAGCTCTAAATAACAAAATACATTTATTTTGATAAAAGGGGAAATGAAAGCTTTGCTTTCATTATCTCTATACCCTTAAATTTTGTACACTGATTTATTTGGATTGTTAATCATCACCAAGACTTAAAAGATTATCTGAGTTAAGAGCATGTCATATAGTGTCAATTTTACTCTTTGCTGGAATGGGCCATGGTTCTGCAAAAATAAATTGTTTATGTACTTTATATTCCAGGTTTCTACCCTCCCCCACTCTAGTATGTAGAGACATGTTAGTTTATTCATCTGAATGCTTGAATTTTAACAAGGGATGGAAATGAATTCACCATGCATCAATGAGAACAGAAACATTACTTATCAGGAGAGTTAGTGAAGGGAAGAGACATGTTTAATTGTGTATTGCATAAAACAATAAGTCAATGTGTACATTTTTTGTAAAGTTTCATTTAGATGGAAAAAGTCTTATTACTTTAAATACAGAAAAATATTATAAAAATTAATCAATTATTAATCAAGTACCTTTGGATCTGGAATTTACTCAAATAAAAGCAAATATTTTTTGCTGCATAATGATTTAATAATTATTATTTAATATTGGTTGCACCCACTTACTCTGATGTTAAGAAGTGCATATGATTATACCTTATCAGTATAAAACTCAAGTCATCTGATAAATAGCTTCAACTACCTAGAAATTACTTGAGAATAAGAAAATAAGTAAAAATATCCCTGGGTTAAGAAAATGACTTAGATTTTAATGTGAATATTGAAAACACATCTGTCCTTTAACCTCTAAGCTCCCACCATCAGGTTATGCACGAATATTCTTCCAACCCAGACGTGGTGATTGTACTACCTCTGTAGATTTCGTGTGGTCTAGTATAGTGTTTTCCTTAATCTAAACATTCAATTGCTGTTGCCTGAATGAAGGAATCAATATACATGTTCATGGTTACACATAAAACAATAATCTCAAATAATCAAGTAAAGGAAAAATATTCATTAATAAAAGAAAAAAAAAACTGTGAAAATACTTGTCTCAAAGTCTATGTAATTTATTTTTCCCTAGGGGAAAGTCCACAGAATCCCGGGCAGGCCCCCCTGACAGAATTCTGTATAAAATTGAGTGGGATAACTATAATATTGATGTCAGTAAAAGAAAAAATTGATGACACTTAGTTACAAATATATAGCAAAGATGCAGAAAGAGTAATAAGTAAGCTCTTGGAGGTGGGTCAAGACTTTGCCTTAGCCAAAATGCTTATTATATTAATTTTTACTCAGGACAGAATTCAGTTGCCAAAAGCAGTCTAGGCCACACCATTATATATAAAGGGAATGATATCTTTTAGTGAGCTATGTGAAGAAAATTTAGTCTTCCTCCCTCTCCTGGGGTCAAATACTTGACTTCATCTCCAGCCAACTTTTTGACCTGGAGGCCAACACTGTGTTAAGGAAATCATTGGATGAATTGAGTCATGAGGATAGAATGGCAGCTGGAAAAAAAGCAGCAATAGAGTCAGGAGATCAAGAGACAAGGGGCAAGGTGATACCCCCTACAATGTCCCCTGGATTGCCTCCCTGGTCAGTGCAGGCAAAATAGAAAGCCATAGTTGGCTGCTGATGTGTGAAGTTTAAGAGTTAGTGGGCAGAGAGAAGGTTTGATAAACTGAGGCAAGAGTAGATTTTGCTCTCTACTCTTCCAAGCTAAATGGAGCAATAAGAAAAGTATCTTTTATATTTCTCTCTTATTTTTCCAACCTTTTCCCATACTACTTAAAAAAATAACCCTTACCTTCATCTTGGAGTCAATATTGTATATTGGCTCCAAGTCAGAAGAGTGATAAGGGCTAGGCAATGGGGGTCAAGTGACTTGCCCAGGGTAACACAGCTGGGAAGTGTCTGAGGCCAGATTTGAACCTAAGACCTCCCATCTCTAGGCCTGACTCTCAATTTACTGAGATACTCAGCTGCCCCCTCCCATACTATTTTGATTAATAAAATTTTTAATTTTCAGCCAGTCTCATAATTTTTACTCTTACAGCTGATTTGGAGGAGATGGTACTTAAGAGTTGGAAGAAGGGATGAATCAGAAAGTCATTCTACTCATGGGGGGAAATCCACACAAATTGACAAGGGCAAGAGAGTGTCATATTAGATCAGAGAATAACAGGTACAATTGGTTTCTGAGAGAAAAAAAAGTTGATATTTATAGTCACTTCAAGGTTTGCAAAAATGTGTGTGTGTGTGTGTGTGTGTGTGTACTCACTTGATATTCACAACAACTGTGATATTTGGATGCTATTACCTACATTCTACAGATAAGAAAGTAAGCTGTGATTTGACCATGAAAACACAAACAGAAAGAGACAGCATCAGCATTTGAACCTAAGTCTTCTTGACTCTAACACTAACACTTTAGCTCCTTTGCTAAGTTGTGAATCCTGTCAAGGGGGAGAAATAAGAAATAAACTTGGAGTGTCAGGTTGGAAGATTGAATGTGGAAGATGTATAATGTCAGTCTAAGGAGTTCGATTTTTGTCCCATAAGCCATAGGAACAACTAAAGGTTTTTGTAACAGAGTAGTGAAATTGTCATATCTGTACATTAGCAAGAAAATATATGTAGGAAAAATTTATCTGGTTTTCTTTGTAAAAATATTTTCTTTATGCAGGGAGAGGTACTAGCTTAGAAGTACGTGAGGTGTAATAGGAAGAACACTGAATTAAAAACAGAAGAGCTATGTTTAAGCCACAAATGTGCCTTTAAGTTATAAAATGTGAATATGAAAATGTAAGATATGTGTCAAAAATGTCAGAAGATATCTTCATGGAGCCTTAGTTTTAAATTCATAAAATAGCAATATAATTTGAATTATCTATATTGAATTTTGTTATAAGAATCAAAAATATACATAGAAACAACTTTAATAACTATAAACATTAGGTATTGTTATAATTTGTCTTTTTCATTAAGTGAATCTTTAGTATTATTAAAACTATTCAAAAATTGAAATTGTCAAAGAATGCTTTGCTTTGATATTGAGATTTCTATGAAGCAATTAACTCTATGGGTTGCATTTAAAATATGAAATGCATAATATTCCAGGAGCAAATAGTATCCCTCAAGGCATGAATGGAACCTTCAAACAGCAGGAAACTAAAAAGGAATGAATTAAGCACATAATGAAAGCATAAAGTTATGAACATCATTGACTTGTGGGGGGTATTTAGTTCTGTGACCCCATTTAACTTATACTTAAAATGAGAGGGCAGGAATGTATTAGGGAGGAGTTCTTAATGGTCAAGGAAGTTGATAGACCTATGAAGTTACTGCTAAGCTTGCACCTCATTAAATGGTTCAGCTAGATGGCACAGTAGCTAGAGGTTGGAATCATGGAGACCTGAATTCAATTACTGCCTCCAATAGGGAAGGAATAAAAAAAAAGAAACAAAGGTAAATTCAAACTAATCTATGTGACCCTGGACAAATCATTTAGCATTCATTTGCCTCTGTTTCCTCATCTGTATTACATGGTGACAGCACAATAGCACCTACCTCACAGAATTGTCATGATGATCAAATGAGATGAAAATGTATAAAGAACACAATCACATGATGAACATGAAATTATGTATTTCATGAGAATACATGTATAACCCATATCATATTACCTGCTGTCTAAGGAAGGACTGAAGGATAGAAGAGAGGGAAAATGGGTTGAAAAATGTCAACAAATTATTATGAAAATCGTACCTACATGTAATCTGGAAAAACAAAAACAAATACAAATATGCATGAAATTCTTTGCTAACCTCAAAATGCTCTTTAAATGATATTTTTGTTATTATAACACCTAGTGAGTTAACCTTTATTTAGGTTGAATATAAAACATTGCATGCATCTCCTTAAGGTATAAAGAAGAGTTATAATATCCTGCATAATACCTTTCAAGATTCCCCCAGTCTTATAGAAGATACACACACACACACACACACACACACACACACACACACACTGACTTATCCATGTAAGTGTTCTTTGTCTCTTCCACCTTAATCTTTAAGTAAGAAGTAGGATATAAAGCCCTTGAAGTCAGGCAAAGTTTCATTTTATCTCATAATCCCTAGAAGCTTGTACAATCCTTGGCACTTAGAGGTGTGGGATAAGGTATGGACCTGTGTTTTCATTAATATTGTCAACTAAAAAGTAAGGAAATGTCCTCTTCCCTTTTAAATCAGCATCTTTTCTTCTATTAATAGTCTTAGAACATTGCTTAGAGAACCTAAGAGTTTAAGTGACTTTTCTAGGGTCCCACAGGTATGACACATCACTCATTATTTAAACCCAGATCTTAATAGTCACATCTCCACCCACTGAGCTATATTTGTTAACACAAGGTAGATGCCTCAAAATATTTGTTGACTAAATGAATAAGCATAAACATTAATTATTTTTTAAAAAAGGTAGATACTGTTATGGTTAATGAAACATAATACATACAATTCCTATGTGGGAATTCACTTTTTCCTTCATATTTAAAGACTTTACTGTATGAAAAAATATTGGGAAATACTAGAATAGATGATGTTCAAATTCCCTTTTAGATTCCTGTTGCATTATTCTATAATGAACAAAATCTTGTTCACTAAATCCCAAAATAGGGCGATTAATGGCTCTCTACTCTCAACTGCTGCTTAATATCTGATTTTGCTAAATATAAGAGAGAGAAAATATAAAGTTAACAAGAATACCCCTGTCAGTATGGCAAAGAAATGTAAAATGAAATGGATTCACAAAATGTTTTGTTACTGTATTAAAGCCAGAGCTATAGATAGCAGCTAAGACTTTTTTTTTTTGAGATTTACCTAACACATCAGGAGCACCAAATAGCATCCTCCAATGATATATACTCACTCGGATCTCTATTGGCAACAGAACAGCATGACATATGAATCATGGACCTGAACTGGAATGTCCATTATTATATCTACATGTACCTGGGATGAAAGCCTAATCTTTATTTTTTCTTTTGAAAAAGGGCTCTTGAATTTTGAAAATATACAAAGACAACCATGTTATGAGGTGACATTGGTTTTATTTGAATTTAAAGAGATTTTTATTTCCATTGTTCCAGAATAAAAACAATATAAATAAATAAAAACAAATGCTATATGAACTATAAAAAGCCTTTCAAAAATACTTAGATGTCTCAGTTATAATTTTTTACAAAGATTAATAAATCCTTCACAACATTTTGAAATATATGGGCATAATTGACATGGAGTCAATAGTAGCAATATGGATAACTATTTTTAGTGCTATTTTTTATTGTGATCTTTACACAAAGATAATATCATAGTTCAGTTTTCTTCTTAGTAGACGAATATATTAAGGAGAGTAGTGCAGTGAGATGAAAGGCTAACCCTTTACGAGTAGCATCTGCTAAGAAGGCGGGCCAGAAGGAGAAATAATATAATTAAAATAATGTTTTTACTCTCTTAGTATTATATTAATCTAAATTTAACAGATATATAACCTTCTTTAGAGAGAAAAATAGTCAACTGTAAGTTTCACTTTCTTTCACAGTCTGTGGTGCTATAAATTTGTAGACCAACTTTTCAATATTTATTTGACTAAAACAAGTTGGCACCCAAAATATTTTCCAAGTGAGGAAATTCAAAGGTTTTTATATAAGATCTCTTTTTTTCTCACTCTAAAATAGAGAAAGAATAAGATGAATCATAATGAATAGGGAGAATTTATACTCAATCTGCAAGATCATTATAATTTGTTTTTAAAGTGTTTGGAAAAATGATTGGGGGCCTAATGTAACTAATGTATGACTGCCAAAAACCTCCTGCATTGACATGAGTAGTTCACTGTCCATTTAATTAAAAAAGACATGCCGATAAAATATAAATGATGGAAATTTCCACACTTTTATTTTTCTCAGCCCTCTGCCCTTCATACTGCCTTCAATTAGTATGGGTCTTTTCATAGTCTGGCATACCTGCTAAAAGGCAGATTTATGCATTTCCTATCAAAGTTAGGATTACTGTCTCAGAAACTGAACTAAATGCTTTCACAAATAGCATACCCAATGAATAATGCTGAGATCAGACCTTTCTTCTTTCTTCCTTTTTTTCCCCTTTGCTAGCACTTCACTTAGTTGGCTCCCTTCACATCAGCTACTTGGTAACTCTGAATATGATAACATGATGGAGTTTTAGAGGGGCCTAAAAATATGATAAATCTGCAAATATAAGTTTTAGATTAAATGAGGTGAGGAAGAAATGATACTCAAGGCTTCAAGTGATAGCCATGAAAACACCTGTGTAAATTGAGGCTCACTGTCTTTGCTATGCAGCAATCAGCTGCAGCGTCTTTCCTAAGAAGATTCAAATCTAGAGGAAAAAATAATTAACAAACACTATCATGCCTTCATTAGATAGTCAGAGATAATCCAATCGAAAGAGCTGTGCTTTTGGGAAACACAAGCTTGAAATACGAAAAAATACGTTTGCTTTCAGACAAAATGCATACTGACGAAACAGAATTCTTTACTGTTCTAAAACCTGAGAGCGTCCATCCTTTGGAAAATTAGATCTTAAACTAATTTGAAAATTGCATCAACTAGGGTTTTTGTGGACTAGGAATGTGGTATAGTTTCTGAATAGTTGCTTTTGGAGTCAAGAAGGCTTTCGTTCAGATTTTGCTTATCACATGTCCCACGTGACCCCGAGCAAATTATTTAAACTAAAAGGGACCACAACACTACAAGCAGCTGCAAAACTGCATTGGTTAGAGAAACTTTTTTTCACTGAGAGCTTCCCTCACCAATTAAGTCACAGGTCCAGATTGGGAAGAGGAACAAAGACCTCATGGCATTGTAAATGGATGTTCGCATTTACTATCACTCAACTTATTAAAACATTATTTTCACAATGATTTTGTATCTTTTCTACAGGATCCTTTAATGTGTATTGATATTAACTCTGCAGGTTCATGCTGCTGCCAAGCCTTATTAGGAATTGCACTTTTGTTTGATCATCTCAGGCTCCAATTTGCATGTAAAGTCTAGTGCCAAATCTCCTGGCAAACACAGGACAGTGTTTACAACTCATAGAGTATTATGGGAGATAACATCACTGTTTCTAGGAGGACAGGTGCCAATACTTTTTTAAAGTTCAGATTGTTTAGTCTGAATAACTTCAACAACTAGTCATTAGAAAAGCACTATTTTCTCTGATTTTTCATGACATTCCTATGGGCGGAAGTCAAAGAATTAGAGCTAAAAGGTAATGTCCGAGGTCACTCAGTTTCCAGATAAAGGAACTAAGACAAGAAGAAATGAAGTAGCTTGCAAAAAGACAAAAAGTAAATAACATCACAGAAATTCACATGGAGATTCTGTGATACCAAATCCAGAATACTTTTCATAGAAACATAGATATATAGATATGTTAGTTGTGACATTCTACTAATAGAGTGAAATATTTAAAAAAATGAGGGCAAAGAAAAAAGTCATGTTCTACTGAAATTATAAATATATGTGCATATATAAAAATTATATGTAAACAATAACAGCTTACATGGTATCTTCATGTTAACAAATAACTTTAATGTATTTATATCATTTGAAACACAAAGTAACGCTGTATTTATTGTATTCAATAGACATTTCCTATTCCTCCCATTAGAGATGAAAATCTGAGGTAAAGAGAAATGATATAACATACCCAGGGTCATACAGCCAGGAAATCCTGTAGTTCTAAGCAGAAGTCTGACTGCAAGTACATCACCCTATCCCTATACAATGCATGCTGATGGAATTCTCATATGAACTCAAACATCAACTACAGAAATCACCTCTGCCTATGATGTTGGATCAATGCAACCAGCTTCACAATGATCTTAACCCAGAAATCTTTGTACTTTATATGCTAGGAATAAAATGGTTATATGAAACTGAATGGTCAGGTGAATGTTTAAACAAGTCAAGAGTTTGGATTTGAATTCTTGATTGTTATTGTGATCTCTGTTGCCTCATAAGGAAAGGACCCCTTAATATTAATATAATATTTTAATAATTTAATATGGCAAAGGGCCATCATTTTTAAATAAGTCAAGCCATTTATATTTAATATTCCCAATATAGGTTTTTAAACCAAAAGGGCCCAAAGGAAAATAAAGAGTTCATTATGGAATGGAGTAGAGAGCTAAAATGCCATTTCTAAAGTATATTTCATGTGATTGAGCTTTAAGGAATTTTTATTTAACAAGGGAAATAAGGGGCTTATGATCCTTTTTCATGTGAAAAAATATGTGACCTTTTATAGCTACTTAATACAAACAATTTTAAGAGCAAATTTTCACTGTAACAGAAAGAGGAAGAAAGGATTTCTCACAAGAGGTAACCTAGATCAATGGCATCATAAGATTTAAAGTTGAAAACAACAAAAAACATCTTTGATGTTATTTAGTCCAGTCTTTTCATTTTATAGGATTTTGAGAGTGCATAAATGATGTGATTAAGTTTACATTCATCAGATGATCTAGGGATAAACTAATAATGAAAAGATCTAATTGACTAGATATTTTAGAATAAAGTACCTGAAGAACTATGGAAAGAAATTCAAAATATTGTAAAGGAGGCAGGAAAAAAATTTTCAACAATAATGAAGAGAAAGAAAGCAAAATGGTTATTTGTTTTATGAAGCTTTACAAGCAAATGAGTAAATAATTAAGGTAAAACTGAACATGGAAAGGGAAAGATATACCAAACTAAATGCAGAATTCAAAAGAAAAGCAAAGAGAGATAAAATTTTCTTAAATTAGTAACACAAAGAAATAGAAGAATACAATAGAATAAGAGAGACAAGGGATCTTTTCAAGAATATTAGAGGTTTCAAAGGAATATTTAATCTGAAAATTGGCATAACAAAAGAGAAAATGGTAGGGACTCAACAAAAGTAGAAGAAATGAAGAAGTGGCAAAAATATGCTGAAGAATTATACAGAAAAGAATTATACACTAATCTAAAATCAGAATCATTCTAGAATTATTCTGAAAATTGAACTGAAATAAGGGGCCTTAGGCAGCATTATTAACAATAAAGCTAATGAAGATGATGGAATTCCAGCCAAGCTACTTAAAACCTCAAAAAAAAAGATGCTCTTAAAAATCTGCACTTAATATGTAAGCAGATTTGGAAAACTAAAATTTGTCAATTGGATTGGAAAAGATCAGATTACATACCAATTCTAAAGAAGGGTAGAACTAAATTATCAAATAATTGTGTCTATTTCACATTCCAGAAAAGGTATGCTTGAGATTCTGCAAACTAATCTTTAGCAATGTGTAAACCAAGAATTGCTAGAAGAGCAGTCTGGGTTTCAAAAAGTCAGAAGAACTAAAAACCTAACTGCCAATATTTGCTGGATTATGGAGAAAACAAAGGAGTTCTAGAAAAATAATCTACTTCTGTTTCATTGACTATACTAAAGTCTCTGTGTGGATCATAGCAAAATGTGAAAAGTCCTCAAAGATATGGGAAGACCTGTTCATCATACTTGTCTCCTGGGGAATCTTTTTATGGGTCAAGAAGCAGTAGTTAGAACCAAACATTGAACAATTGTTCAATTTAAGATTGTGAAGAGTATAGAAATGATTTGTGAATATTGTCACCTTATTTATTTGACTTATTTACCGAATACATCATGTGAAATGCCAGACTGGATAAATCAGAATTCAGAATTAAGGTTGCCACGATAAATATCAAGAATATCAAGATGATACCACTTTGATGATAGAAAATGAATTAAGAAGCCTCTTGATGAGAGTGAAAGAAGAGAGCATAACTGGCTTGAAGCTTAACACCAAACAAAACAACCAAACCAACCAACCAACCAAAAATGTTTCGGGCAACTGGTCCCATCATTTTCTGGCAAATGAAGGGAGGAGACATGTAAACAGTGTCAAATGTTAAATTCTTGAGCTCAAAGATCAGTGCAATCAACAATGATGGCTATCAAATGAAAAGCCTGCTCCTAAAAAGGAAAGCTAATCAGGACAGCAGACTAAAAAGCAGAGACAGCACCTTACTGACAAAGGACCATACAGTTAAGGCTTCTTTCTCTCCCCCCCCCCACACACATTAGCAATGTATAGCTGTGAGAAAGGGAACATAAAGGAAGCCGAATCCTGCAGGATCAATGTATTTAAATAGTGGTGCTGCAGAAGACTTCTGAGATTCCTTTGCACAGTAAGTTGATTAAATCAGTCAATACTTAAGGAAGTTAATTCAGTCCATTGACTGGAAAGTCAAATACTGAATCTACCACTTAAAAACTTTGACAATATAATGAGAAGACAGAATTCATTAGGGGAAAAAACCCTGATATTGGGAAAGATTAAAGTAAAAAAAAGAAGGGGAACATCAGAATATAAGATGGAGAATGTTAATGAAAACAATGACCATGAATTTGGACAAACTTCAAAAGACAGCCGAGGATAGAAGAGTGTGGTATGCTATGATCTGTGGAGACATAAGGAATCCGATTCAACTGAATGCCTAAACAACAACAAGGTTACAACAGTTCATAGGCTCCTAGAATAGTATTATTTTGTACTTAATTATGGTGGATTTGCTTCTGTCATTTCCTTTTTAATTTTTTGTTGAAATATCTAGTTTATGAATTCTCAAATCTAGTTTGTGAATTCTATAAACAAAATGGAATCTTGTTGGGATTGATTCATTTTCCCACATCACAGCTGAGACCCTAACAATATTATGGGAAAGTCTTCAATTCTTGGTTTGAAGTTTCTATAATTATACTGCTGGAAGGTTATTTCTTAATTGAGCCACCATCCACTTCTTTGTAACCTGAATATATTAGTCATCTTCTTTATCTCTGCCTTTCCTTTCAGGTTTTGAAGCTGATTTTGAATCTTGAGCCTGTTGCTTGTCATATTAGCTACCCCCTCAGTACTACTTTATAACCTTCAATATGATAAGCATGTCTTCTACAGTACTGAGGAAAATTTCTGAACAAAACATAGCTAAGGACTACACTGTAAGACACTCCAATAGAGACGTTTGTGTTGACGACAATGTATTATCTAGTATACAGTAAGTGTATTTCAAGCAGCTTCAAATGCCTCTAAATATGCTATAGACAGAAATTACCATTATAGGCCCTATGAATTACCCATCCAGTCTATTCATTGTTTGCTTATTTGGTTTAAAAGAGGGAGAGCAGCTCTAATGCAGCTTTCAGAAACAAAATGTGTCTAGGAGAGTGATATAAATTATATAAATGTTATCCAATTAACATCTCTAATGATCATTCTAGTTAATTATTTTGTGTTTTTGGACACAGTATGATTCATAGGCTCTTCAGGTTCAGAGACCATGATGGATTTGATCTTTGTTCTATAAATTACTAGCACAATACCCTAGCATTTTACCCTATATGAATTTAATGAATGTTTGTGAATTTTTTAATCAAAAAATTGTTTGTCAGATAAATATCTCTTCATGAGCTAGGGATACATGGTCTTTTCAATTAAAGTTGAGATCTTAAGAGATATTGCATTTCTTGCTTGTTTAAAAACAAAATGCATCCTTACCAAGTGAGAACATATTAGAGAGAGATTGTCAGAATTCAGTGAAAACTTGCCCATTCAATTGAAAAATTAACCTCTGGTGAATTGCCTTCAGGCAGGCTGCATTTTCAAAAATTATTTTCTAGCAGTGGTCATTTTTTTTTACTCCCAAGATGTTTATCCCTTCCACTACCCTCCCCTTCCCCAATAAATTTGAGATCTAGGCAATCTTTAGACTTAAAATTTGATAGGGTATTCTTCATATGAAGTAACTAAGAGAAAGAAAAAAAACACATTTTCAAGAAAATGAAATTTATACTGTCTATATCTATAAACACTAAGTCCAAGTTTTCAGACGCTGACTAGTTATTTTAAGGTTCAAGATAAATGCACTGTAGACCAGGTGGATCATTATTAGAAGATTTCTTCACATGTGTTATAATGGCCATTATCTGACTTCACTACCAACAAGAGCTATTATTCTAGCTACCTCGACCAGTCGGGAATAAGACAAGAACCGCGGTTTATATAACAGATTACAGTTGGCAAAGTATTCTAAATATATCTTATACATTGTTTGAGCATTATATCCCTGCCAAATAAAAACTATAGGTTTTAATAATTCCATTTAACATGTGTAGATATTGAGGCTCAGTGAGATGAACAGGCAAGGCTTGTGACAGCTAGTATCAAAAGGAGGGATTCAAATCTAAATCCATCCCTTTATCCTTTATACCAGAGTGGTGAGGCGGGTGTCCAGCTTCTGCCACTCATTTCTGTTTCAGGTAGCCTGACACACAGTAGACATTCAATTAGTGCTTAGTGACCACTGAATACCTTCTGTACTAGCAGAAGATAGAGAAGTTTTTCATTCCTTTAATTCAGCTAATAGATATGTTAAAGTGTTTCTTGTATTCAAGGCAGTGTATCCATAGGGGCAAAGTCTCTGACATTTCAGTATACACTCCCTCCATGGATGTGGGCTTTTCCTGGACCACATCCCATATATTTGGACCTTGGACTGAGCTGGTCTTCACTTACAATAAACACTAATCCAAACAAAGCAGTATTGAATTCAACTAATCTGGTGTTCAGCTTGCGAAGATTCAACTAAGCTCATTAAAAATACTTTTTCCAATGTTCCTAAAGAGGACAAAATTAAAGTCTACTGTCCAGTCATATATAATGATGCCATTACTATTCAACTAAACTATGTGACTCTCCTCCAAAGTTTATCCTCTAAACTCATTTCTCTAAATTCACATCTCCCATAGAAGTTATTAATCTTGATCACTAACCTTAAGGTTATTTAGAAATATTAAAATTATTCTAATTATGTCTTCAGGTTGTTGAAAAAATGTTAGTGAAAGAACAAGATATGGAAAGGTACACTAAAAATTTCCTTTTCTTCTGAAGTGGATATTTCACATCCAGACACATATTTAATCCTGAAAATAATATATGCATATATATAAATATATATACATCTCACATATAGTTGTGAATATAAAAACTCATATTAATCTATTAACCTTAACCTTCTACTATGTACCAGACACCATTAATACAGGAATACAAAAAGAGTCAAAAAATTGTCCCTTCCCTCAAGGAGTTCACATTCTGATGGGAGAGACAACATACAAACAAATATATTCAAAACAAGCTTTTTATAGGATGCATAGAGAATGCAGAGGGAAGTCACTAGAATTAAGAGGATTTAGGAGATTCCTGAAAAATGTTCATATTTTGGTTTGGACTTAAGAAGCTACAGGTGCCAGTGAGTGGAGTTGAGGAGAGAAGATACATTTCATTTGGACATTGCATCAATACTGATTTAATCCCCATGCCCCCCCCCCACACACACACACATCTATTGTACATATAAGAAAATGAAGGCACAGAGAACTTAGGTACTTTGGTCGGGAGGCACATAATGGGTTTCTAGAGCAGGATTAGAACCTGGACTATCTGGGTTTTTTATTTGAAAATTTTTAGTGAATTAATTGATTTAGAATATTTTTCCATAGTTACATGGTTAATAGAACCTGGACTATCTTAATCATGATAACTCAATAAATAACTCAATTACTCACAAATCTTCTAAGTTACATGTCTTTTCTGCCTTTTCACATCTCATTCATGTGAATAATTTTATAGGGATTTTCATGTAAAAGTAACCAAAATGAAATAATATTTTTGCAAAGAAAACATTTTAAAACACTGATCACAAGTTTTCAAGCAATGGCTATCTATTTCAAGGAGCAAGGTAAATTTGTTTCATTGGTCGCCTTGCTGAATTCTAGCTTCAGCATATATATGACTTTCCTGTGATCTAGTAGCTTGTTACTCATACATTTTTCTCTAATTTGGCAGGACTTGTTCTAGATGACATATGGTGACTTGCTTTCACCCTTGATTCCCATTCTATGTGCTTAAAATCACTCTTTGCAAATTCATCTCTTTAAATATGTGTTCTAAGAATTTTGTCAGGGAATTTCATTAAACTAATCAACTTATTGTTGGAAATTCCACTTTCTTCACCATTTTGGAGATCAGGTTACTATATTCTACTTTTCTCTATAATTTTGCAAAGATTACTACTAAGACATAATAATACACCTTAAAATTATTTTAATATGCTATAATAAAGTTCTTTTGATTACAGTGCTGTATCTCTTAAAGGCAACTGAGCACACTCTTCATTTGTCCTACATTTAAATTTCCTGTTCTTTATTTTAATATATATTTTCAATTCTAAAATTCATTTTTTGTTAAATACCATCATGTAAACGGCATGAATACTGTATGAATACTGAAAATGGAAAAGGTGACTTAATGTATATATGAGCTATAAGAATATAAGTCCAAAATGTATAGAGTTAAATATCTCCAATCAGGAAGAAAATGAGGGAATTGTATACCAATTTAGAAATTAGTTTAAAGGCAAAGGGAGGTACAATAGAATAATGAATTATTTACAAGACTACCAAGGTAAAAAAATCATGAAGTAAAAAAGTCATATTTTGAAATTTTTAACTTTTTATAATGAATATCATATTTTACTCAGATTTATAATATTTTTATCCTTATAGGATGAATCTTTGGCTGCATATATTTTGAAGATTATACTTGAAAAATAACAGATGGAAAATTCTCTAAGGAATAGATGAGCTTGTTTTTAATTTTTGGGGAATATAATCATTAAATGAAGACCCCTCATCATACTTTTCTGTACTTAGTTGTTCCTAAATTACACAAATCACCAAGAAAACCAACAGTAATCTTACAACCCCATATTTTCACTTCCAGAAGCTAAAAATCCATACTCCATATAGAACTTATTACCCTCAGGTAATGTATTTACTTTTTCTGTTATTGAGGGACAGAAGGCCATCAGTGCTATTCTTTTACTTATTGTAATAACTTGCATGCTCTTTTTCAGTGAGAGTACTTTCCACTTTCTTCTTTATTTTTATTTTTTAATTTTCATTCACGCCTTGAAAGAGTCAGAAAAAAACTGATGAATGAATACCTGAAATTTGAAAAATAGGCTTATTTTTTATAATGGTTATATGTAGGAGAATTGACTCACTGCCCATATGTATTATGTGAGCTTTCTCTAATATAAATTTTATCTTATATATTTCTCTCAAGTAAATCAAACATTATGTTCAATATTAGATGAAATCTGGTTGAAATGATCATAAACAACTAAAAATACAAGACCTTCAGTAAGAAATAAAATAGTAAATTATTGATTATATAGGCATATTAATATACTTCATTCCTCAGTTTAAGGCTTGCATCAAAATTTACTATCAGGTACAGGTACCTTTTCATTCTGTTAAGAGAATAACTGTTAAGATTAATATTCTCTGGAAACTCTAACAATTTATAATTATTTATTAAATAATAAAAATAGGCCATAGAAAAAGAAGGGAGGCACCAATCACATATGGTCAGAAGCTCTTTTAGCAGCCTCCTCCCCATCTGCCTGCATCACAACCAGACCTCAGGTGCACTGGCACTCCCCTCCCCAGCCCCATGTCCAAATGCATGTGGGTGCATGGGGCAACTGTAGCCAGCCCTGAGCCAGCTTGCCCATGCTGGCACTCTCTGAGCCACCTCCCCTGAGCCAGCAGCACAATCACACAATGTGTATGCCAGTGTTCCCCTAGGCACCTCCTCTGTCTGCATTTTGGAGGCAAAAGAGACCTGCTTCCTTACTCTATTCCAATTTATGCTCCACATGATGTCCCTTTTCTGAGGCCCTCTGATTTGGAGACTCCAACTTCAGTCTGGATCCATCCTTAGAATAGCTACATAGCATCAACAGAGCATCTTCCATAATGTAGGGAGGACTTTGCCCATCACCTCAGAGAGACGCAGGTCAGAGGTTAAGAAATAATATCCTTTGCTTTAAAATCCAAAGGTTGTTTTTGGATACATAAAAGGGGGTTCAGGCAAGTGTTAAGTTCTCACAAAACTACATAATAAATTTAGGATCTCCTCTATACACACATGGACACACACACACACACACAGCTTTTCCATAAAAAGGAAAGAATAATAATGTACTGTAGAGACTATAATTCAAAACATATATAAATCTCTACTGTTACAGTCAGAGGACCATGGATTTAAGTGAAAAGAGATTAGAATTTGATTCTATCATCCCTTATTTACATAGATTCAGAACTGAATTCTAGAAAGTTTAGGTGGTTACTAAGAATCATCTAGATTTTAATTGACAGAGAAGGGATTTGAACCCAAATCCTCTCATGCTAAATATTTTTTTCCATTGTACCATGCTTCCTCTCCCAATTAAAACATTTACCCATTTATATCAAGAAAACTTTAGCAAATAACAATTTTAGCATATTTTCCATTTCTTAACTAAACAGAAAAAATATGTTCAACATCAGCAATCTGGAACCAATTGTGGCCATTTTATTTAGTCTTAATTCTTTTATTTATTAGTATTTTATTAGCTTACATTTTTGTAGTTTAACTGCATTTTATTTTATTTTTTTTGTTTTCTTCTATTGTTTCTGCATTAGACCATGCAAGTGAAATGAACATTCTGTCATGACTTCCTTTTCTAAATATTAACAAACCACCCCCTTTATATTACTCTTGTTGTGAGTTACCCTAACTTGTTATAGAATTTCAAGAATACTCTTAGAGGTAATTTTTAGGATTATTAAGCAATTTCTCCTGAATGAAGACATGAAAAAAATTGCTCCTTCTTTTGGCTGTTTCTTCCATTCTGCCCTGTACTCCCCAAATTAGCTATTTTTATTATGAAGTGGGAACTAAAAATTGTGTCATTCTAGTTTTCATTATTAAGTTTTCACCAAAAGGATTAAAAAATAGGAAAGAGATTGAATTTAGTTTGCTTTCACATACCATTTTAACAGGATCTCAGAAATCAATTAACATGCTGTGGCATAGGAACAATATTTTTCAGATAACAAAATGTTTCATATAATTTAGTGTCACGTTCTATAACAGTGCTCACTAAGTATAGCAGCTACTAATGAAGAAGTGGGTCACATATCACACAGGGGTCAGCAAATTACAAGGCTCACAACCAGCCCTCCACCTGTTTTTGTATGGACTATGATCAAACAATGCTTTTGCCTCTAAGAACATTCTTGAAATAATGTCATGAACAAGTTCAGCTAACTCAGAAGAAGAATATAAAAGGGATGGTTTGTTAACAATTAGAAAAGGAAGTAGTGACAGAATGTTTGTATTACTTGCAATGGTATGATGCAGAAACAATAGGAGAAAATGTTTTTTTTTTAATTTCCAATTTCTATTAAAAATCTAAAGTAGAATAATATTTCATAAAATATAAAAATCATAAGAAATTCACATTATTTTATGGCCCAGCACATTCTCATTCATTTTTATATCATGAGTGATTTCTGCTATAATGTCAAAGTTAAGTATTTGCAAGAGGGACCTTATGTGGTACTTTCAATGTTTTGCACTAAGGTTTGGTGAACCACAAATTACAGTGACACAATTATGACTAGACAGTGTTTTCATTGTCATGCTTATCTCTTTATATTTTCCCTAATACAGATCCATCATGGTGAAATAAAGAAAAAGTAAATTCAGATGCTGTAATTTTTAATGCAAAAGGAAGCATATATTATTTTGTTATCAAATTAGATTGTACACTTTTTCTTCATTATGCAATGAAACTATATATAGTTTTGGTAAGAGAATGCAACAGACATGGAAATTACTAAACTAAAAAGTCATCACAATTCTTTCAAATCATAGGAAAGGAATAGTCGGAAAAATAAGAAAATTTAAAATGGAAAATCTTGTTACAGTGGAACTTCTTAACACTATAAAAATAAAATGAAAATCAGGTTGCAACCAAAATAAGTTTTGGGGTGGCTCATTTTTAAGCAAATGTAGGAATCTGTTTCAATGTTGAACGAAATAAATCATGTTTAATTGTGTAGTAGATGACAAAATGTACCTAGAGATAATAAACTTGGTTAAGACTAGGAGCCTATCAACTTATTTAACACCATAAGCTTGTAGACTGTAAAATTGAGATTTGAACTCTGGACTTCAATCTCCACAATCCCTTGCTCCACTTCCCCAGAATGCTTTGTAATCTTAAGCAATTCTGAGGTAGGCCGGGATCCAGGAAGGATTTACGTTGATGGCAAAGGCTTTTGGGCTCTTTTGGACTTCTGTTTTGGAGCAGAGGCGTCTCTTCTGTGATGTGAGGTTATCTTGCCTAGGCCTCTGGCCTAGGCACCTGTTTTTTCTTATTCTGTATTTTCTTTAATCTTTAACCTTTAATAAACCTCTAAAGAATATAAAACTCCTTGCAGAGAGAAACTAATTTCTACTTGCCTCAGTCTCCCCTAAATTTTAACTTACAAGACTACTATAACTACTCAGCAGTAATTATTGTGTGAAAGGACATTTTTGAAGATGAAATATATAAAACTTCAATATGGATCAGGATTAACAGTTCAACATTTGCAATCAGCTTTGACAATAAGGAATGCTAACTTTGAATCCCACATGATTAAAATATTACCCTCCATAAATGGATTCTATTATTCTTACAAGAAGACTTATAAAACAAATAATTATACTTTATTATTATTATTTCATATTATTATTTAGCACAGAATTATGAAAATATGCATTTTACCAACAATTTTAGAAATTTGTTTTCTTTCTTTTCAGCTAAGTAGCCATATAATTTCTTAAGTATTTCCTTGTGTTCCACAAAACACTACATATTTACTTTCTGGCCCTTTAAAGAAGAAAATGTTTGGTGACCCCTCATATAATAGACAGAGGCTGGTCATAGTATCAAAAAGACCTCAATTCATTTTTATTTCTACCCTATTCTATGTATGTTGCCATTGCTAAGCTACCTTATCTTTCAGTGTTCCAAGAAATATATTCAGATGACAATTTGCAGATTTATCTCAGGGGATAGAGTTTTTTAATACTGTATTTCTTACATAAAGAAATCAATTCTTAATCTAAAATCAGTACATCTACTAATGTATCAATAGGTATATTTGGACAATTTATCTACAGAGCAACAGTTCATGGCCTTACCTCATTTTTCTATAGAAATACTTTTTCTATTGTCTGAGTAAATTCCTTTCAGCTAAAGATTCAATGAATTTATGTCATTACCTTTTGTGGCAATTTCTTAGTCTTCCTTTAATCACGTGCCCCAAGTGAGGTGAGGAGATTGTGTCAAAAGTACTAATTATCATTAACTCATTACAATGAACCCTAAAAACAAGGCTAGAATTTAAGAGGAGAAATTAGATTTACATTCATTGATATTCTTCCTTAAGAGAGCATTGAGGGATATATCATGATATTAAACATGAAACAAAAGGGAAAATGTATCCATACAGTATTTATATTTGGCTGTTTTGGTGGCAGCCTCTTAAATCATGTAGTGATAAAATGTTAAATGAATTAAAATCAAACTTAGTGAAAATAAAAGAAATCACTCTGGAAAATCATTAAATGATAAGAGCTTTAAATGATAGGGAAATCAAGAAATAAAAGCTGAACTGTCTTCAGGAGAAATTTTCAGATGAGAGAGAAGGGAAAACAGAGCTTGCCTCTTTTAACTCATTGTATACTAAAAATGTAACCTTGTGAGTATTTTCTTTATCTACTTATATGTGAACATAACCTATAAGCAATTGAGTGATTTTATTCTTAGCACAAGGAAAATAAAAAAAGAAGAAAAGCATTTAAATGATTTCTTAAGAAGGATAGCCTGGTGAATTGATGATAACCCAAGAATAAAAGTCAGAAGACAGTATTCGATTTCTGATACAGCAGACATGTGTACCTAAAGAAAATGGAAAAGGGCATTAACAGAGCTCACCTTTTCCTGATTTACATTCATTGTTTATATTACTCAAGAATAAAAACAAGACAAGTTAACAAAAAATGTTTCAGATTCATAGTTGTTTTGATTATAAGTCTGTGTCCAATGAGGCTGTTCAAGAGCAATATCATTTATAGTCAGTGTTTTATTTTAGATTTTAGCTAGATTGAGAAAAATAGATATCCAAAGAGTCAAAATATATATTTAATATGTTTTATAGTGTCTTACCCTTATCTTCATTTTTGATGTTTTATTTCCACCCAATTGTATGTATAAATAATTCTTAACATTTGTATTTTTTTAAATGTCTTGAATTGTCTCTGTTCCTCCCTCCACCAAGTCCACATTGAGATGATAAGCAATCTGATATGCATGTTACAAGTGGAATCATGGAAAAGTCCATATTAATCCTTTTTTGAAAGGAAATGAGAAAAAAATTTTAGATAAAAAGTAAAAAAAAAATTGTTTGCTTTAGTATAGTATTAGACTCCAGTACATCTTTCTTTAGAAAAATAAGGTATTCTTTTTTTTTTCTTGTTATGATTTCATTGGGATTGTTTTAAATCATAGTATTGCTAAGAATAGCTAATTTGGGGGCATCTAGCTGGCTAAGTGGATTGCAAATCTGGTCCAGAAACTGAAGGTCCTGAGTTCAAATCTGGTCTCAGACACTTCCTAGCTGTGTGACCCCTGGGCAAGTCACTTAACCTCCATTGCCTAGCCCTTACTGCTCCTCTGCCTTAGAATCAATTTTCACTATTGATTCCAAGACAGAAGGTAAGGGTAATTAAAAAAAAAAGAATAGCTAAGTTATTCACAGTTGTTCGTTGTACAATATCGCTTTCACTGTGTACAATGCTCTCCTGGTTGTGATTACTTCACTCTGCATGAGTTCATGAAAGCCTTTTCAGAGTATTCTGAGCTAATTCTGCTTATCATGTTCTTTAGCCCAATAATTTTCCATCAGAATTATATAGTACATCTTATTCAGTCATTCCCCAATTAATGAGTGTCTCTTCATTTTCCAATTCTTTGCTACCACAAGAAGAGTAGCTTTAAATAGTTTTGTCATACATATTGTTATACATTTTATTAATTTCTCTATGTATTGAAGAAATGAGGTTTTTATTAGAGAGATGTGTAAAATTAGTTTCACAATTATGGATACTATTATGTTTCTTTTTAGTCTTGTATTTAAGAGTCAAATTTTGCATTCAGTTTTGGTCTTTTCACTAAGAAAGTCTGAGCATAATCCTTCAATGGAAAAAATGGGCATTCAATGAAAGAGAGTACTTTCAATTTTTCTGGGTAAATGATTCTTTGTTGAAATTCTAGATCCCTCGTCCTCAAAAATATCATATTCAAGCCCCTTCAATTCTTAAATTTAGAAAGTTAAATTTTATGTCATTAATACAATGGTTCACCAATATTTGAAGTGTTTCTTTTTGGAGCCTTGCTGTATTAGCTTCTTAAACTAGGAGTTCTGGAATTCTGGAAGTTTGTTATAATATTCTGATAGTCCTCCCTTTGGGATTTTGTTTTTTTTTAGGAAATGATCATTGGAGTCTTTCTCTTTATATTTTACCATCTGGTTCTAAAATATCAGGTAATTTTCCTTGATAATTTCTTGCAGGATGAACTCTAAGCTCTTTTTTTGATCATGACTTTCAGATATTCCAATCATTCTTAGATCATCTCCCCTGAACTTATTTTCCATGTCAGTTGTTTTTCAATGAGATATTTTTCTTGTATTTTTTCATTCTTTTGACATTGTTTAAATATTTCTTGATGTCTTATGGAGTCATTATATTCCATGTACTTAATTTTAATTTTTGAAGAATTATTTTCTCAATGAGCTTTTTAAGCTCTTTTCCTATTTGGCCAATTCTACTTTTGAATTTTTTTCAAAAGACTGTATTTTTAATAATGATTTTCTGACATTGCAATCCATGTTCTCTCCCTCCCTTCCCCTATCCCCTGTCACCAAGAAGGCAGATAATATGATATAGGTTGTTCATATGTTCTCATTTAATGTGTATTTCCATTTGTATCAGTTTGTGAAAAAAGATGCACATTTCTTGCTCTAGGGAAAAATTAATGGAAGAAATAAAGTGAAGATTGGTATTTTTCAAATTGAATTTGGATTCCATTTGTTCCTTCTATGTGTGAAGATTAAATTAAATCATTGCCCTGGTTGTGAAGATTAAATTAACTTCCCTGTCCATTTTTAGATTTAATTACCAAAAGTAAAAACATCCTACTTAATCATTGAGTGGGAGAGGTCTGTGACCCATGTGTGCAATAGTGGGTGATGAATCAGAATCAAAGTTCCAATTATGAAATCATAAATTAGAGGAAGGCTCAGGAAGTGACACAAATAAGTGTCTTTAAAAGGGAATTACAACTTCCTGTGAAGGGATCTTCAGAGATCTTCTGGAGTTCTGAGTTCGAGTTGGAGGCTGGTGAAGAATCTGCTGACTCAACCTGAGACCTTTCCTGGTGAGACTGTTCTTAAATCCTTCCCTTTGGACTGACACATGGTGAGTGAAAAGAGCATACTCCTTTCCTTGATTTTTTGAAGAGACTAGCCTCAGGAGAGACCTATCCTCTTGAGAGAGGTTCCCTACATCCCCAGGTTCTCAGCTCAAAAGCCGAGGCCTCTCTGGCTAAGGACTTAACTCCCCTGCCTGGGTTGAGCCAGGGGTCAGAGCAAAATACTTAGAGCTTAGGCTAGATATCTTCCCCTATCCTCTCTCTGATTTCCTAATTCACTTTTTCTATATTTTGTAAATAATTTGTAAATAAAATCTCTTTGGAATTTCATAAAATTCCTGGTCACCCTATTCTTGAATAATCCAATTTAACTTTTTTTAAATAAAAAAACAAACAAACAAACCCTATTTCCCCCCCTACATATGGCACTAGATTTTTTTTATCACAAATATTTTGGAGTATTTCAGGATTCTTGCCTTGTACATAGTAATTAAATCATCCACAGTTTGTGATCATATATTAATATTGTTACTATGTAGAGAATTTTTCTGTTTCTCATTTTTTTCTTTTAAAAATGTTTTCCTGATTGAATTTTTGTACCTCCTTTTCAGTGTGGTCAATTCTGCCATTTTAAAGAGTTCTTTTCTGGAGTGAATTTATGTATATCTTTTCCAATTTGGCTAATTTGTCCTTTTAAGCAATTCTTTATGGTAGATTTTTGTGCCTCTTTTACTAATTGATCTATTCTCTCTCTTTCTCATTTGTTTTTCATAATTTTCTTCAATATTTCCGTGCTCCTTTACAAAGCTGTTAACTCTTTTTTCCCCCACAATTTTCATGCATCAATCGCATTTCTTTTCCTGGTTTTTCATCTTGGGTTCTTCTCTTTATCTTTTACCCATGAACATTTTGCTAAAAATCATGTTAACAAAATATTAAATTATGAAAATATCACAAGTTCATAGATTTAGTTCTAGAAGGGACCTAACATGTCATATACACCAACTCCCTCATTTTAAAGAAAATTAAAACTTATTACCTAAATATTTAAATGAATTGCCCAAGATCACATAGCTAATAAATGGAAGACTTTGGATTTTGAATCTAGTCATCACTTTCCAAGTCCTACCTTCAAATTTTTGGAGTAGCTTCCTTTATAAAGTTAGTCCATTTGTTTCTCCTCCTCCCATAGGATTCTTATACCAGTCATTGTGTATATCCTCGATAAATTAACCAATATTTTGGAAGACTTTCCTAGTTCTTCAAGTCTTATATCTAGTAATATTTTATAGAGGTAATTTTACATTAATATATGCACCAAACAGTAGATATATCCTCAGGATATGAAATTAATTATAAAAACTAATATTAACAGAAACATCTGTTGATTTAAATTTTTACTTTAAATCAATTATTTTGACATTAATATTGTCAGTTATTAACAAAGGCAATGGGGTGTGAGATGAGACTAAAAATTGGTATTTCCATACTTCTTTAAGTTTACCAAGGTTCTTACATACATTTTCTCCTTTGGCCTTAATCACAACCCTGTTATATACATAATACAGGTATTATGATTCCTATTTTACTGGTAAAAAAAAAAGTGATATTCTGATAGGGTAAAATAATTTACATATGGTCATATATTTAAAAAGCATTCAAAATGGGAGAGAAACCCCATGCATTTTAGAATTATTTTTTTCAATGCAGTTCAGAATTATTTTTATTAAATCATAGTGCTTCTCCATAGAAGTATAAGAATGTAAAATCATGTCAGATTTCAAAACCAAGGAATTTTAGAGTCAAACATCTAGCATTATGATTAAATGGACTATTTGTTTTTTTAAATATTATTTTTCCCTAATCAGCATTCTTAAGGATCCACTCATATCAAAATATATTTCATTCACCTATTTTCTTATTTTTGTTTATTGTAATCTGTCTTTTTCACAACTACTCCATTTCAGCAAGTAATAATAATGAATAATAACATAATTTAAAACATCATTATAAAAATGCCTAAACCAGCAAAATAAAGTCTTCTCTAGCCAATGTCCTAAAACATTTGGATATTTTAAAAATTAATGTTGATAGGATTAAAAATAAATTTATAATTTTATAAAGCAATTTTTAGAATTATAAGAATTAGAAAATAAATAAAATTGATGGGCTTGATTGCTCAACTACTCTCACTTCTGTACTTGGCATGAGTACTCCTTTAGTACCAATACTACCTTATTCATCACCTGTGTGCAGCTGACAGAACCTCTCTATTGCATTACCAGCTGTCACTACAGAGGCACTGGATTACTTTAGAGCATCTGGCTCTTCAAAACCAGCTGGTCCATCTCATAAACATTACCTCCTGGTGGCCAAGATTTCCAAAGTCAGCAAGATGCTTATTGAGAATTCAAGAAGACAGGCCTGGCACAAAATAAGTAATAGTTCACTATTCTCCAGGACTCCTACTCATTGCCTTAATCAGTGTAATCAATTTTTTTCCTGTCACTCTCCAAAATTGTTGACATCCACTTCTTAAACTATTTTCCTAAGACATAATAAAGCATTTTGCTTTTCTCTGTTGAACCAAAGAATAGTAACCCCAAAGTAGAGGGAGAAAAGTAGCACCAAAGAAGAGAAAGTCTTCTTAAGGATGAAGAAAGAATATGTTACTTTTGATGAGATGTACTGGGAATATATTATAAAATCAGAACAAGTTAATGACAATTAACTGATGATTAATAGGACTAATATTTTCCATTGTTTCACTTATAAAGTTTCTTTTACCCTATCCAAAATATACCTGTTTAGCTAATCCTTATGCATCAGAATTCCCTAAAAGATGACCAAGATGTTTGAATAACTTGAATTCAAAGAAAGATGGTTTTAGACAACAGGAAGGAGTAATGCCATTGGCCAGACAGAAAAGTGTCTAATCTTTTCGGGGCTTTAAATAGGTAAGCCCTGGGATAAGCAGGGAGGATTTTCAGTTTTAGCCAGAATTTGGGGGAATGTTCTTCTTTAGCTACATCATCAATGTTGCTTTGAAATAGAGTTACTCAGTAGGAGTTGCTCCACGAAGCAAACGAGAGTCTGCCAATCAAGAGGAAAAACTAAGCATAAAGATCATTAGTTACTTGGGAAGTTGAAGGCCTCAAAGCTGAAGCCATAAGGAACAGGTACCTGGGAGACACTGATCAGTCCTAGTAACCGTATTTCCTGTCTTGTTCTGTGTGTATTTTTTTCCCTAAAGGAAAATGCGAATATATTAGACAATAATTGCACTTGAGCTTGCAACTAGGGGCAATGGTGTCTATAACAGCCATTTTAGCTAGGCATAAGCCTAGGAGTCTACTGCAATGAACCCACTAGTAGAAATACCATGCCCTGTTAGGAGCAAGCCCAGACTCCCAGTGAAGATCCAGCATAGACATGACACCGTACTCAGCAGCAAGAATCCTAAGAAAATCAGAAGGAAAAAGACCTAAATGCTTGTATAGTGTCAGAGGTGTGAGTTGTTTGGGCCCCAAACATTACCTATGTATATGCTTAATTAATAAACATGTTTGTATGCAATCTTCCCATGGAAAGAGGGTGCACTTGGGGTGGGGCTGTGAAGAGTGCCAAGTGTGCCACTAGTTTTATGGCTAATGTTCTTACCATGCCTTTTGTTTTTTTAATAAATATCATTGTTGAGCTAATTATTTCTACTTCACTAGTAAGTATGCCACTAGGATTCTGTAATTTATAATATCGGAGTGAGCATCCTCAAAGTATCCCTTGAATCTCAGCGTAGTATGCACCTACTGTTACTTTTCATTTACTGTATGAATGTCACTTACATTTCCTTTATTTCATATTCACCTATGTTAAACATAGCATTTCCTTTGGAGTACTGGACACTCTGATCTTTTTCCCCCTGTGGAGTGAGAAGGCAATACTAAATGTAGGTGAGAGGAGTAGATTAGGAAGGGTCTCATGCTGAAAGTGCCACTCAAGCTGAATTTTGAATTGAGCTATTGATTCCATGGAGGATAGCCTACTGCAGTGATAGCCAGCTTTTTAGAGACCGGTGGCTGTGTCCTACCCCACCAGAGACCCACGTTCCACCCCTCCCTTACGCCAGACAGAGGAGGAAGCACTCCCTCTGGGCTACTGGCTAGAGGAGAAGGTGAAGTCAGGACATTTGTGGAGAGGGAGAAGGGAGTGGCTGAGTGGGCATGAATACAGAGTACATTCCAAGCATGGGGGAGTGCTCTAAGCAAAGGTAAGGACATTGAAAAAGGAATGGAAAGAGTGCCAATGAAGCAATTTTGTCTGGATCAGAGATGACATGCAAGGAAATATTGTGTAACTAGCATGGATAGGTAGGCTGACACCAGATTGAGAAAGGCTTTGATCTTGGTACTTATTAAAGTTTACATATTAATTGTAGGCATTATTGTTGACAAGAAAAAGGAAAATTGGAGCAACATATTCTAGAGTGATTACCTTCTTTCTTTTGTATTTGATAGTTCCCTCAAGGAGAGGACACTTTAGATTAGATTAGATTTGAAGATAATTTTAATACCAATTCCAGGCTTGGGTCTGAGGGATTTTCCTAGATCAAACATTTTCTGTAAATTTAAACTTTGCATTATGTCTATCTATATAAATTTTATATAGTGTCATGTCCTATAGAAAATACATTCCTTGAAGTGAAAAACTATCATTTTAATATTTGTATAAGCATAATATCTTTATCATTATCAACATCATGTCCAACACATACTAGATGATGCCAAATATGAATGGTTTTAAAGAGACTGAGAATTAGAGTGAAGACTCATTTACTTGGTACTTAAAGCCAGGGTGAAGATCAAGTTCAAAAAACAGGTAGATATGATACCCTCTATTTGATTTTTAAAGTACTAATTAAATGGAAATCTACAGAGGAATAAGGGAAAGGAGAAGGAAATTTTTTTTAACATTATTTTATTGGGTCCTTTCCAAACATTATTCATTGGAGACAAAGATCATTTTCTTTTCCTCCCCATCCTCCTAGCCGACTCGAGATTCTACTGGGTATCACAAGTGTTCTTGATTCAAACCCATTTTCATGTTGTTGGTATTTGCATTAGAGTGTTCATTTAGAGTCTCTCCTCAGACATGTCCCCTCAACCCCTGTAGTCAAGCAGTTGCTTTTCCTTGGTGTTTTTACTCCCACAGTTTGTCCTCTGCTTGTGGATAGTTTTTTCTCCTAGATCCCTGCAGATTGTTCAGGGACATTGCATTGACACTAATGGAGAATTCCATTACGTTCGATTGTACCACAGTGTATCAGTCTCTGTGTACAATGTTCTCCTGGTTCTGCTCCTTTCACTCTGCATCACTTCCTGGAGGTTGTTCCAGTTCCCATGGAATTCCTCCACTTTATTATTCCTGTTAGCACAATAGTATTCCATCGCCAACACATACCACAATTTGTTCAGCCATTCTCCAATTTGAAGGGCATCCCCTCATTTTCCAATTTTTTGAAACTACAGAGAGTACAGCTATGAATATTCTTGTACAAGTCTTTTTCCTTATTATCTCTTTGGGGTACAAACCCAGCAGTACTATGGCTGGATCAAAGGGCAGACAGTCTTTTATTTCCCTTTGGGCACAGTTCCAAATTGCCCTCCAGAATGGTTGGATCAATTCACAACCCCATCAGCAATGCATTAATGTCCCTACTTTGTCATATCCCCTCCAACATTCATTACTTTCCTTCGCTGTCATGTTAGCCAATCTGCTATGTGTGAGGTGATGCCTCAGAGTTGTTTTGATTTGCATCTCTCTGATTATAAGAGATTTAGAACACTTTTTCATGTGCTTATTAATAGTTTTGATTTCTTTATCTGAAAACTGCCTATTCATGTCCCTTGCCCATTTATCAATTGAAAAATGGCTTGATTTTTTGTACAATTGATTTAGCTCTTTGTAAATTTGAGTAATTAAACCTTTGTCAGAGGTTTTTATGAAGATTGTTTCCCAATTTGTTGCTTCCCTTCTGATTTTAGTTACATTGGTTTTGTTTGTACAAAAGCTTTTTAATTTGATGTAGTTAAAAATATTTATTTTACATTTGTGACTCTTTCTAATGTCTTGCTTGTTTTTAAAGTCTTTCCCTTCTCAAAAGTCTGACATATATGTTATTCTGTGTTTGCCTAATTTACTTATAGTTTCCTTCATTATGTTCAAGTCATTCACCCATTTTGAATTTCTCTTGGTATAAGGTGTGAGGTGTTGATACAAACCTATTCTCTCCCACACTGTCTTCCAATTTTTCCAGCAGTTTTATCGAAAAGTGGATTTTTGTCCCAAAAGCTGGGATTTTTGGGTTTATCATATACAGTCTTGCTGAGGTCACTTGCCCCAAGTCTATTCCACTGATTCTCCTTTTTGTCTCTTAGCCAGTACCAAATTGTTTTGATGACCGCTGCTTTGTAATAAAGTTTGAGATCTGGGACTGCAATGTTCCCTTCCTTTGTATTTTTTTTTTCATTATTTCCCTGGATATCCTTGATCCTTTGTTCTTCCAAATGAACTTTGTTGTGGTTTTTTTCTAAATCAGTAAAGAAATTTTTTGGAAGTTCAATGGGTATGGCACTAAATAGAGAAATAAGTTTGGGTAGGAAATGTTTTAAAGAACATAATGAGACCTATGCAGTTTTTGAAGAATAAGGCAATAGCCAGCTTGATAAGGCTAATAAGGCATATGCTCAATGAAGGAGATGATTATATAAGATCAATTATAACATTTAAAAATGTGCTTCTAGAAGTTAAGGAGAATAAAGTGTGTATTAATTCTCTAATATTTGTAACAAAGATTAACTTCTCCTCTTTGATGATTCCTGGTGACAATAAGACACTGACAATAGAAAGGAATTCATGTGGGATTATAAAAATTGACTTTATGGATGTTTATGAATTCTTAATAGGCATTTATCTGTGTGATGCCAAAGGAGTACAAATAAGAGCAATTCCTTAAGTCTAGAATAGAAAGATTAGTGATCTGATCAAGTGTTTTGCTTTACTAATCACTTTTTAATCTTCTCAACTGAAAAGAATTATTAGAAATTCATTCCTTTTTTAAGCATTAAATTAGATTTCATTTCATTACATATTATAATTTTTATATTATTATTTCCATATTGTATTTCATTGTGTTTGTTTTATTATATCTGAATTAAAATGTGAGAGAAGTTATGTTTCTTTTTCATATGTAGATTCTGATTCTTTATATTAAACATAGAATTATAGATTAAAATCTCAAAAAGAACCAGAAGTTTAGAAATTTAGAAGCAATCATCCTCAGGTTTTCCAATTGTTATATTACCATATTATTTCCATTCTGCCTACCATTCTGTTTTGTTAGATATACTCCAGATTAAAGTGATTTCATACTTTGGCACTCAGACCTTAGCACCCTTCAGATGTGGCCTGTTCAGAGCAGTATAAAAATAAGTCTTTCCTCCTTTTTATTTTTATTTTTTTGGCAGAGGGGAATTCTATGTTTTTCTAAAATTGCATTAGAATTTTTAAATATCTCATCACCCTTTTGAGTCCTATGGAACTGAGGTCATGCTATTAGATGCTAAAGTGGATAGAGCACTACACATGCAATCAAGTGTAACTGAGTTCAACTCAAGCCATAGATGCTTATTATTTTTGTATTACTGGAAAATTAATTTGTCTTCTTCTTTTTTCTCATCTATAAATGTGAATAATAATAACATATACTACTGAGTGCCACAGAACTAACACTTTCAAATTATAGTGCTCGACAAGACTTTTGAGAGTCCCTTGGACAGCAAGGAAATCAAATTGGTCTATATGTAAAGAAATTAATTTAGAATACTCAATGTAAGAAGAAATAGTGAAGCTGAAGATTAAACATTTAGACACAAAAAAAGACAGAACTCAGAAAAAATTGAGGTTCGAAAAGATTAAAGGCAAAAGAAGAGAATGACTGAGGATGAGACAGATAAATAGTCTCATGAAAACAATGTATAAGAAATTGGACAGATTTCAAGAGATAGTAAAAGACAGAAGTGCTTGGCTTGCTATAGTTGGTACATAACATCTGAAGAATCTGAAACAACTGAAGGAATGAATAACATAATTTCCCAGAATTATATTGAGACTCATATGATATTTTAAGGCACTTGGTAAACTTTAAAGTGCTCTTCTCGATAATAATGAAAATGTTCTTTCAAAAATATTCATAGCCTCACTCTGTGATGGCTAACAATTAGAAAATGAGGGCGTGCCCCATGATTGGGAAATGGCTGAACAAATTGTGGTATCTGATCGTGAAGGGTTACTATTGTGCTTTAAGGAATGATGAACAAGAGGATTTGTATATGAATTGGAAAGACCCCAACAACCAATGCAGAGTGAAATAAGCAGAACCAATAGAACATTGTACACTGAAAATGAAGCACTGTAGAACTATCCAATATAATGGACTTTACTAATAGTAGCAATAAAATAATCTAAGACAGTCCTGAGGGATTTATGAGAAAAATGCTATCCACATTAAGAGAAAGAACTATGGGAGTAGAAACATAAAAGAAAAACTAATGACATCATTTATCACTTGTTTATTTGTCATTTTGACTTTAAAAGATTGCTCTATGGTAAAAATGAATAATGTAAAAATAGATACGAAATGATAACATTTGTACAACCTAGTGGAATTACTTGTTGGGTTTGAGAGGGGGGAGGGAAGACAGGAGGGAAAGAAAATTAATCATGTAAATACGGAAAAAATATTTTTAAAAATAAAATAAATAAAATGAAGTGCTTTCATTATTGTTATCTAAAGATTTTCACAAAAATTATTTATTGCCCACACATATCACATATATCCTATACTTGTGAAGGTGATTGTTTTTCATATAATGGCAGAAATCAACTCATTTTATTTTTTCCAAAGAACCTCATTATAAATATAATGGTAATTGGCCACATATTTATTGAGGTAAAAAAAAATTGAGTCATTGATTCAACAAATATTAGTGATATGACTGCTATTAAATTGAAATAACATACTCTTAAATCAAGAATATCTGGTTGAAGATCAAATGAGAAAATACACACAGTGCTTTAAATATCTTAAAGGTATGCATGTGTATTTACCAATTACAATTATTCTACATATATTCTATATATAGAATAGAATAATAATAGAATAATCAGGCATAATATTAGACAGACTAGGGAACAACAAAGAAATATAAATGTCTAAATGACCTTGCCCTAAAAAAAGGGCCCAAGATAATTAAAGAGACAAGTCATACCTTCTAGAGAACAGAATCAATGAAATTAGCCATAAGATCAAGAAGCCTTTTGAAGAGCCAGCCCCTGAAACCCAGGGTCAAAATAATTTGAAATCATAAGGATTTATATCCAGAATGATGGTAGTATTCAATGTGTCCTGATGGCAGCAAGATCTTTCATTAGAATCAAAATTTCTGGGTACAGGAACTGAATTGTTTTTATTTTTCTTCTGTCTAGCATAGCACTTAAAAATATTTACTGCAATGAAAAGTGATGAAATTTTCTGTGAGATCTTTGAATGGCAGACCAAAATCCTGCATAGGATTCTCTAAGGGCATGGTATAAGAGTGTCTTCTATATAATCAAGAACTCCACATAACTTCAGTAAAGTTTGGCAAAGATGTTCTAAAAACAATTTGTAAAGCCTGGTAACTTTACCTAAATGTATTTATGTCTGGTTAAAAGAATGGGAGTTTGGCCTAGGCCCCATTCCACTTAATTATTTTGGTTTCCATCCTAGTTAAGACTCTGCCACAAATAGAATAACATGACCTGAAAATATAAGTATGACTTAGACTAATTTCCACTTGACTCTTAAAATTTTAAAATAATGTATCCAGGGGGCAGCTAGGTAGCTCAGTGGATTGAGAGCCAGACCTAGAGATGGGAGGTTCTAGGTTCAAATCTGGCCTCAGACACTTCCCAGCTGTATGACCCTGGGCAAGTCACTTGACCCCCATTGCCTAGCCCTTATCACTCTTCTGCCTTGGAGCCAATACAAAGTATTGCCTCCAAGACAGAAGGTAAGGCTTTTTATTTAAAAAATAATAATAAAATAAAATAATATATCCATACAATATTCCTGAAAATCACCAGGTCAGTTCTCCTTAACTTTTCACCATCCCAGAATCATATTGTAAACTTACAGAATGTTCAGGAATATTACAGAAAAATTGTTCTTTAGACAACAGAATATGTTCAAGTACTTATGGCCTAAATTGGTAGTGTAGAAATACCTAAAATGTTGAACAAAGATTTGCATATCCTTTTTTAAGAAATACAAGACATTTTTATTCTATACCGAAGTGGGAACCTGTCCATTTTGGTTTGCTTTGGGAAGAAGTAGGCACTAGAGCACAGAGGCAATAATGGTAATAGTAGAGAGAAAGGAAAGGAAGACATGAATTAGAGACATTCTGAACCACTGATAGATTTATTGGTCACACAATATGAAACCTGAATGAGAGAGAATTATAGTTTCACTGACAAAAATTTAAAAAGTCAAGAAAAGAGGTCCTTTGAAGAGGTAAATTCAATCTAAAAATATGTAGCAGTAACAGTATGAATAATGATCAGTGAATGATGAATAACCAGCTAAATAGTTTCCAATAAAAGTGTTTTCACTGAAATAGCACAAAATTTTCATCTGTTTCAAGTGTCTTCCCAGATTGTGACAGCTATCTTTTGTGGAAATATTACCTATCTCTGGAATCAGTAGTTTAAATCTAAGTTATTGCAAAAACTATTTATGTGACCTTGCAGAAGTCACTTTCCCACCTGTGACAAGTTTCCTCACTTACAAAACCAGTGGAGTTGGACCAGTTTCTGACATCCCTTCTAGCTTCTCATCTCTTTTTAACAACCATGATCAATGCCTAAGCTATGTCTTGAGTTCCTAAGATAGATTAAGCCAGGCTACAATACCATTTATAATTATATTTCACTGATTTTGATTACTTGATAGAAGATAGAAAGATCAGCATCAATATGATACTTAAATCTTCACATTATGGTCTAAGGTCATGATAGTGGTTTAAAGCTTCCTGGAAACTATGCTAAGATCACTGTATGCATATAAGCTCCACTGGACAGCTTACTGGTGCCCAAATAAGTAACACATTGTATATTGTTAGTGTTTGCTGACAAAAGAAAATAATTAAATACCTTCACATATATTAATGTTTAACCGCATGTGAATTCAGAATAAGTATAAATACTGAAAATTCTTTTATGTTACTAGAAAATGTTACAGTTACTACAATAAGACCATTAAAGTACAATGATTAATGGTGACAGCATTGCAAGGGTTCAGGACAATTTCAAGGGATTATGGAAATGCTATCCACTGCCATAACAGGAACTGATGGAGTCTGAATACAGATTGAAGCATCCTTTTCTTCACTTTATTTCCTCCATTTCTCTAGTATAAGTGATATGTGTCTTTTTCATAACAGAATGAACATGGAAATATATGTTGTACAACAACACGTGCACAAAATATTACCTGCCATCTAGGGGAAGGGAGAGGAATATAAGGGAGGAAAAGAAAATAGAATGCAAAATATCAGAAAATGATCATTGAAAATTTTACTAACATGTAATCTATATTAAAAAACTTTACAAAGAAAATAGTAAAATTGGAGTTTTATTAAAAATAAGACATTCTAAAATGTAGAAACAGAAAAAGAGTTTGTGTTTTCTTTATATCAGTTTCTACCTTAACCATGTATATCCTACCACAGGACCTGGGGAAGAGCTCACTTTCAATTCTGTCTCTGTCACTTACTTGCTATATGATCATAACTAGATCAATTCATTTGTCTGAGAATAAGTTTCCACATCAGTTAAGTGGAGATGGCAATGCTTGTGGTCATCTATTTTATAAGGTATTTGTTAGAATCAAAATATATAATGTCTTATAAGTATTTTATCAAATGTTATCTAGTAGCACAGAATGTGAATTTTTGTTATTACTTCATCTTACATTTCTCATATTTATGGAGTTGAAATCAAAATGACATGAGATGATCAGCTTCTTAGTAATTGCATTTCCTTTTACTTTTACATTAATATTATCTTTTATATCACCTCTCCATTGGTAGTATGTATGAAATATGATTTCCTTAATAAATTATGAGCATTGGGTTGTACACTCATCTTTAGTATATTCATATGGAATAACTTAAGATAACTCTAGTAGCCAACAAAATGATGGGTATATGTACCTCACACTGTTCCCACAGGATTTGGATATTATACAAAATATGTCTATTTTTAAAAAAATTTTGCATATTTAGGTTAGAGGCAAAAAATATTTAATAAGATGACATAAAAAGATGATATCCATTAAATGTTATTATATTTCATAAAGATCACTCATAAGAGTGTTATTTACTAAGGTTTTCCCTCTCGTCCCCTACAACCAGAGAATAGTTTTCTCTAAAAAACAACGGAGTTGTTCCTGGTAATCCATTCATCCCTGGTTCCTTTTGCAAACCATCCTGGTCACTTAAGGGCATAACATTTCCCACCTATGTGCAGTCAGAGACACTTCCAACTTGGTGAATATCTAAAGACAATGTGAGTCATCATGCTCTAATCTTCTGTGATGAGATTTTTTTCCCATAGAGACTGAGAAAGGGGCTACAATAATAGAAGTTAAATTCCTCTGTAGCCTCATTACATATTTGTGATATGCAAGAAGTAAGCCTTTTTTTGTTAACTGTGAATGACTTATGAGTTGATTGACTCACTTTGTCCTTAAATCTCAATTAATAAGTATAGGTCTGCCTATAAAAGGAAATAATTGTGGACTGATAGCTCTGCAATCAGTGGCCTTTTTCTAGTACAGTTTATTAGAAGAGCTGTCAAGGACATTTTTTTAGCAATACTTATTTGTAGTCTGGTTGAAATTCACTTAGAATAGTCACAAAATAAAATTATTACCTTTCAAAGACATTTAGTGGACATAAAAGTAATAAGAATATTTGGTCTTCATTTTATTTGTCAGTTCAAAAGAATACATTATACCTAAAACAACTAATGAGTTTCTCAGTATGAGAATTAAGGCTATTTTAAAAGTTCATATCAAATATTTCCTCCTACCTGTTTGTGAGATGAGAATCCCATTCTCCTGTTTGCCCCAAGGAGAAAAAAACAAACTATAATTTAGGGCTACATTAACCTATCTGGTAAAATTGCCAAGTCAAGAGCTACTTATTAAATCAAGTTCAAGTGAGTTCTTTTTATTGTATTTGAAGTTTTTCCAAGCATATGCCAAATTAAAAGAAAAAACAGCTTAGTATTTGAGGACTAAAGTACACCATGAGAGCATTTGTACAAAGCAAGCCATTCAACTTTCTCATCATATTGACAACCTTCCAAACTATATTTGAAATAAGATATTAAACTTGGATTAGGACCAATGGTCCAAAACAAAAGTCAAAAACCATTTTGGCATCCTTTATATGTTGATAATGCACATAATTGCACAATCTAAAATTTGGAAAGTAATTTAGGCATTTTCAGTGATTCACACTTGAACAAGTTTCCCCTCTATCATGTGCCCAAGAAGTGATCAGCCAGCCTTTGAAGACTTCCAGTAGAGGAGAATCTACTAATTTGAGAATCAGCTCATTATTTGTTTTGGATCACTCTTTCTTCACTTTTAAACTGGAGCTAAATTTAAAAATATTTAAAATCCTGTCATCCTAGAAAAAGAGTGAAGAAATTGCACAGTTGTAGCAATTTAAAGTCCCTTGCTGATAGAAATCAGCTGGTATGAACACAATTGTCAAATACTCTTCCTTTACTAGTATGAAAGCTCTTTAGTGGAGACTTCTGCACTGAGTTTTTCTCTAATTCACACAGAATTCCTAATGGGAAGAATTTCTGTGTTCTGCTTGTTAAAGAAAAGCACACTAACATTTTCATATATAAAAGATAAGCTGCAGGAATGCACTGGCTACATCATGTTGTCCCATCAAAATCATTCATTTAGGGCCTTGTGTAATATATGCTATGGTGGATACAAAGCAGCTTTTAGACCTGGGGTTCATTTTCAGAGGACTTATATTCAAAATGAGGGAACAATCCATAAATAATATGAGTTAAGTTATAACAAAAGACAGTGACAAGATAGGCCATAAAGCAGTAACAGTACGATTTGACCAAGAATGACAAATATTATGAGCTCAAAAACATTCTAAAAACTTCCATTCAACAAACATTTTATTTGGTAATTATTTAAGAGTCAAGAAAAAGGAAACCACTGACAAGGTGGAGGAAGAGCAAGTATGTCAGCTTGGCTAGAATGTAGGGTCATAAAGGGAAGGTATATTAAATTAACCTGGAATCAGAAAAGATTTCCATAGGATGAAGACTTTTGGTAGCTTCAAAAAATAAGAATCAAGGCAGATACAAAAGAAGAAGAAGCATGCTGAGGAAGACAGTGTTTATTCAATGTCATGAAACTAAAGTAGTAAATGTCTGGAACTTTTACTAGATCTCATTTTAAGTCCTTTTCTTTTCTCATAACATCAATTATTTCTGGACCAGATGATGTTCACACATTATATTCACCACCCCATCTCTTTCTCTCATTCTCTTTCCCCACCACTTTTTCCTTCTTTCCCTTCCCCTGAAAAAGAAGGTCTATATTTGTTGTATATTCTTTTGTATATTTATTGTATTTTTTCTACAAATAAGAACTACTAATTAAGGTCAAATCCACACAATTAATCTGAAGTTTTGCCCTGGATAAAACACACATATAGTATGAATGTAAGTATACTAATATTATTATTATAACATTTACAAATTGAAATGCTTTCAGCTTTCCTTTAGTGTTTTCCTCTAAAGTTATTTTCTCTAGACCAAGCATTAAAAAAGTTTAAATATAGAATAAAAATTTGATATAAAGTTTAAATGTTCTTTAAAATTTTTAGATTTGCAGAATCAAAGCCCTCCTTTGCTGTGCCAAATCTAATCCTACTTCATTATCTATATGGGGATTTAAATAAACACCTGTTTTAACAACATTACCCAGGTTATGTAAAGTAAGTCAACCTTTCCTTGATCATGATATTGATTTAGAACTCAAATAAATGTTAAGGTCATGAATGAATATGAATACATACATGAATACATAATGAATACATATTATGTCACCTTAAATGCTACAACACATTTACCACTTGGATTTTTTTTTTACTATGAATTCTATTCCACTGTAAAAGTAAAGAATCACAAATGTAGTATTTAAAAAAATATGGTGATTTTATATTAGTCACAGACTTTTATCTTCTTGTATGGCTTATGCAGACCATGCAATCATAGCCCAACAGTCACTGAGATTCACTCTAAAGTATGAAATTTTGTAAAAATGCCTTGTAGATCACATTTCTTTTGTATATTACTAACATTGCAAACTTCTGTTGGTTGACTCTACTTAGATGTCCTATTTCTATTTTAAACTCATTATGTGAAACTGAACTTATCATCTTTCATGTGGAAACAGCTCCTTCTCCAGAAATCCCTCTAATGTATTGTTAATTTTTATTTTGACTTTCCTTGAATTCCAGGCCCAGATCTCCAAAGCACCATGCTCTTTCATCTTCATTACAATCCTCTAGAAATGTTGTTGTCTCTACTTTAAAGAACAAAATATCAAGACTTAACATGAAAAGGGATATTAGTTATTATTGCTTCTACTACTGTTCCTGCTGCTGCTGCTTCTAACTAGCATTTATGTAGTGTTTTAAGATTTATGGAATAATTCTTTGCATATTATTAGTTTTTCCAAACTCAAAAAGAAATGGTGATCACAAAACTGTTTGATGATATTTGTAGGCTACTTATTGACTTCGAAAATCACACATTAACATTATCTAAGTTTTATTGATTTTTGTTGATTTTTGAAAATATTTCCCAATTACATTTTAATCTGGTTCAGTGACTATTGGGATTGTTGTTGTAAAATTATGGCCCAGGATACAGTTTTGATACTTCTGGTACACATTATTAAATCACATAAGAGGTCATTCAGTATAATCTTTTTTTTTATTTTAGAGTTGAAAACAAATGAGCTCCATAGCAGAGAAATTCTCTATGTGAAGTCATAAAGAAAGCAGATATCAGAATTAAAACCCAAGTCTTCCAACTCTACAATAAGCATTATCTCCATTATATGTTGTCATCTGCTGAAAATGCAAGATATTATTAAATCTCAGAGTACTTGAATAGGATTTTTGTTTTATTTCTGGGAAACCCAGCCATAAAATTCTAAAAGTTTATACTCAAATGAAATTTCTAGGGCCTGAGTCAAGATGATAGAGTAGAAACTACAATGCATCCATACTCTCCCAACATTCTCCTCTAAAAACTTTAAAATAACATTTCAATTCCAATTCTGGAGTGGTAGAGTCAACAAATGTCAGCAAAGGATTTTAAGTTGGCTATAATAGTAGTGGTGGCAGTTTGTAGAGCTCTCAAACCAAAGAATTTAACGGGGCCAGACAATTGATCAGAAAGAGATTAGAGGGGACCCTGTGCTAGCACTGGGTTTAAGACCCTTTTGGATCATCCATAATCAGTTCTGGGTCATAGTCTAATGGTGGATGTGAACACTAGGGAAAATAGACCAGCGTCAAAGTCCCAGGATTAAGAAGAGTGCTAGCATTTGTAGAGTGGTAATAATTCCTAGGAAAATTTTTTTAAAAAGCATAGACCAGGAGATTCATAATTGCCATAGTGATTATATAATTGCCATATATTAAAAAAATCTTTTGAAAAAGAAACATTTTAGAAAGAGAGCTTGATAACTTTTTGAATGTAGACGATGAATTGTTTGAAGTAGGCACCAGGAAGATGCCCAAAGAAAAACCTCCACAGCATCAGAAGATCCAGCATGAATTTTGGAGCATAACTGATTGAACTTTGGTGGTTGAACACAAGTATTTTCAATGTAAACTCATATATCATAGGGGATTGACCACCAAATTGGCTTATTGTCAATACACCTAGCAAACATTGGTTTGCTCCCCCCTCTTTTATTTCCCTCTTATCTCTAACTATTGAATATTGTATGCACCTTTAGCTAGAAGATTTTTAGAGATAGAAGATGATTATGTAAAATGGTTCATTGGGGAGACTAGTCTCTCCAAAGATTCACAGGGGGATTTTGAAAGGAATTCTTGGTTCTCTTTGTCTATTCTGAATTTACACTTGTGAAAAGGGAACCTTTTGTTCTCTTTGCCTAGTTGGAATTAACACTTGGGCTAGCAGTCTGGTGAAGCTGAGTCTTGTGGAGAATGTCTCCTGGAGATAGTCTTCAAGGAAACCTCTTGAGACTGTAGTATGGACCCTGGCTTCAACTTAGACTCTGATTCCTGGACTACTTGGTTGGGTGAGTAAAAAGGCTGACCCCTTTCCTAATTTCCTAAGAGACCAACTTCCATCTTGGGGGAGACCATGTGATTATTCACTACTGCCCATTCTGGCTGAGAACTAGTATAGGTATTTTCTCTAACCTCTGTCACATTTCTCTACTTCATTGTTTCCGCTCTATTTTGGTTAAATAAACTGCATCCAACCATTAAATTTAACCTTTACAGAGGGCAATAACCATAACTTCTGAATTCTCTTCACTTTATAAGTAGTAAACACTTAAAAATCTTCCAGTGCTAGCTCTGAAATCCACAAACTGCACAAAAGGATGAAGCATGGAAGAGAACCATTCTTTCTCGTAAAAAAATCTCAACTTGTAACATGAAATTAAAAATCAAGAAAGAGATTGAAAAAATGATGAAAAAATAACAAAACAACTCAATAATAAAAGGCTATAATATTGACCAGGAAGATCAAGACACAAATTTAGAAGACAATGAAATCAAATATATATAAGCAAAGCCTCAAATAAAAATGTTAATTGGAAATAAGAACAACAAGGATGCCTGGAGGAAATTAGGTTAAAAATCAAATAAGGGTGGTAAAAGAAAATATTAGGTAAATGGGAAAAAATTATGAAAAGACAACAGTTGGGCAAAAGAGACACATAATTACTCACAAAATACCACTTTAAAAACAAATTTAGTCAAATGGAAAAGGTGGTACAAAAGCTCACAGAATAAAAATAATTCTCTATAAAATATAATTGGAAAAGTAGAAACTAATGACTATTAGACATCAAGAAGCAATAAATAAAATCAAAAGAAAGAAAACAAAGAACATGTTAAATATTTCATTAGGAAAACAAATGTCCAAAAAAAAATAGATTGAAGGTAAATAACATAAAAATTTTTGGACTACTTGAATATTATAATCAAAGAGGATCTAGAGATAAAATTTTGAAAAATAATATAAAGGAAAACTTCACTTATATTCTACTACCAGAGGTTAAAATAGAAATGAAAAGAATTCACCAATCATCACCTGAAAAACCCCAAGATGAAAACTCCAAAAATATTATAGTCAAATCAAAGAGCACCCAGATCAAAAAGAAAAATATAATAAGTGTCTTGAGAAAAAACAAAACAAAATATTCAAATATTGAATATCTATAATTGACACCAAAAGAGTAAACCCCAGTTCTGGTCACAAAAGTACCAGATCCTGGACAACTAGCCATGAAAGGATAAAAATTTCCCCCTAAACTAAGTTTCAATGAGATAGTACAAGATTTAGTAGTTAATTACATAGAAACTTTAAATATGATAATTTTGAATTATGAATATGAATTGAATGAAATGAAATGAAAATAAGAAAAAGAATTACAGTGTAGGATTGTTTAGAATGATTGGGTCAAAGAACAAATAATAGAAACAATAATTTCATTAAAGAAAAAGAAAAGAATGAGACTACATCTCCAAATTTGTGAGATATACCTAAAGGGATATTTGGGGAAACATTTATATCTCCAAACATTTAAAAAGAAACAAAAGAAGGGGGGAGCAGATCAATGAATTGTGAATCCAATAAAAGAAAAACAAGAAAAAGAAAAAAGAAAAAATTCTAGTTAAACACCAAATTAGAAATGCTGAAAATAAAAGGATGGATTAATAAAATTAAATAAAAAATTTGAATTAACAAATAAAGCTAAGAACTGGTTTCATAAAAAAAAATAGTTAAAGTAATGGTTAATTTTATTTAAAAAAGCAAGTTACAAATATCAAAAATTAAAATCAGTGAATTTATCACCAATAAAGATAAAATTAAAGTAATCATAGCTGTAGTTCTCCCAAATTTGTAACAATAAATATGGGAAATAAAACCTGACAACATAAGTCACATGGGGATGTTTAATATTTATATTAAAAATAAATAATCAGATAACAGAAGAGAAAATTAAAAAAAACTTAAAAAACACTATCTTGGGGGAAAAAACATAAAAACCGTAAATGAGCTGCCAGGGGTGGGGGTGGGGGAGAAATCCTAAGGAGCAGGTACATTTCCAAGTGAATTCTACAAAACATTTATAAAGCAATTGATTCCGATTTTATATATATATATATATATATACACACACACACACACTATTTGGGGAAATAGGCATGGGAAAAGTCTTACTAAATTCCCTTTTTGACATAAATACTGGTTTGATATTTAAACTAGTAAGTCAGAAAAATAAATCGATATATCAATTTCTCTGATATATATTGATGCAATAATTTAAATAAAATATTAGCTAAGTTATTATGACAATATATCACGGATATATTATGAGCAAGTAAGATTCATACAAGGGATGTATGGTTCAATGTTGGAAAAATTATATGCATAATTTTCTCTATATGTGTATATATATATATATATCTTATTAGTATCTCAACCGATACAGATAAGGTCAAAGTGAGTATAGGAGATTCATACATAAACATTAATATCACAAGCAAATTAGGGGTCAGGGCATAATTTTTCTGTTATATCTTTGGATAAGGAAAGAATTATGATGGAACAAAAGAGAAAATACCTTGGTAGGCAAAATGAAAATTTTTAATTATTGTAATATTTAAAAGGTTTTACAGAAACAAAAATAATATAGCCTGAGTTCAAGGGAAACCAGGAAATTAGGGAATTAAAAAAATTATCTAATCCCACCACCCCAAATGAGTTATTTTCCAGTTTATATTTATATAAAATATTAGGTTATAAGGAAGTATTTTTTCAGAATAAAGAAATCAACACTATTAGTATCCCTATAAAAATGCTCTAAATCACTATTGATTAGAGAAATGTAAATGAAAACAACCTCACACATATCAGACATATCAAGTTGTCTAATATGATAGGAAAGGAAAATGATATATCCTGGATGGTATGTTGAGAAATTGGGACATAAGAGTACTCTTATTGGAATTATGAATGGAATCCCATCATTCTGGAGAACAAGTTGGAGGTATGTCCAAAGAGCTATAAAACTGTTTACCCTTTGAGCCATCAAAATCACTACTAAATCCATATCCTAAGGTGATTTATTTTTTAAAAAGGAAAATGACATTTCTGTACAAAGATATTTAAGTAATTACTTCAGTGTTGACAAAGAATTGGAAATCAAGGAGATGCATATTTGTAGAGAATGGCTGAAAAATTTGTGATATTTGATTGTAATTGAATAATATTGTGTTATAAGAATTGATAAGGAAGATGGTTTTAGAAAAATCTGGGAAGCCCTGAATGAACTGATGTAATGTAAAATGAGCACGAGAATATTGTAACAACAGAAACAACAAGATTAATTTAAAAAGACTTGTTAATCTGATCAAAACTATAATCTAAGAAAATGTCAAAGTATCAGCATAAAAAATGCTAACCAACTCCAGAGAGAGAAAGAGATTTGGTGAAATATTAGTGCATATTAAAATATAATTTTTAACTTCATTTTTCTTCCTTTTTTGCACAAAATATGGAAATAAGTTTTGCATTTTTTACATGCATAACTTATATCACATTCCTTTCCTTGTTATTTGATGTGAGGAGGAAAGTTGGGGGAAGAAAAACAAATCCAGAAATGGGAAAAAGTAAAATAATATTAAAAATAAATAAATTTATTTAAGAAAATATTTCTTTTGAAAAAAATACAATGTTTCCCTAGAGTTAAAATAAACCTCTTTCTCAAACATCCTCCCTAAATAGCTACATTGAACATTGCTCTTCTCTTAATCCATTCTTTAAATAATTATTTAAAATTTCAAGTATATTTATACACTGAAACACTAAACAAACGCTAAGTATGAGAAATTGTAATAGCTACTTACAAGTATTAACTTTTTCCTGCATTGTTCTAAACCCTCACCAATTCATTAAAATACAGAACTAGGGCACAAAGTTCAAAGTGTCATATTTTTATTTAAGAAGAAGCAATAAGTTGTCACATTAGAGTCTTGGATTTTGTATAGTCAAGAGTTGAAAAAAAATGTCATTCAGTCTGACTCATAAAAATCAATTAAGTGACATCTGTCTTATTTTCGTCATCTATAAAAAAGGATAATGTAAACTACCTCCAAGTGTAGTTGTGAGGATAAAATATTATAATATTTTAAAATGTTTAATAAACTGTAACATTATAAACATACATATATGCATAATTATTAGCTATTATTAGGAGGAAACTTCAAAAATTGAATGATGTGTTATAGTAAGCTCTCTGTTGTTTTAAGAAAAGATTCATGATTTAGGCTTAGATATAGCTAAGTGATCTCTAAGAAACCTGGTGAGCAAGAACGATAGTTTTAATATGGTATAACTAGAATGCTTCTCCCATCAAATAATTGAAAATGTTAAAATGATTTAAGTTTCAACAATACCACATATAGAAGAAATGACTAATAATTCTGAATCCTTCAAGAAGTATCACATGAAATAATGGCTAAGATAAAAATAAAGTTTTGAAAAGTCTGACACTTCCTCTAAGTATTTTAAAAAGCATTCTGGTGAGAAATGGGAAAATTCAGCCTGTCATCCAGATATCTGAGTCATTTTAATAAATCCAAATAAACAGATGTTTGGAGAAATCATGTAGACATAATATCCATTTGAGGAACTAAATCTCTCAATTTTCTTTCAGATTGTTGTCACTGTGTGGGCAGTCCAAATCTTAAACAGTTTTTCTAATGGCTTGCCTTTCAAAAGAAAAGAAAGAAAACTTTGGTGAAAAAGAGCCATCTTTCAAAGTCTATAAGGCCAGTTAAGAATCTTCAAATGCCAAAAGTGGTTTGTTTTGCTTTTTGCTTGAAAGAAGTGAGTAAGAGACTGATGCTGAACATTTTTTTTATCCTAGTCTATTTATATGCCTTTACAGATCTTGAAAGAATGAGAGTTTGAGAGAGATACTATCCAGCAATCCCAGGAACACAGAACTAATAACATCTTCCCTACTCAAAGGTCATTTCTTGTTTAATCTTTCCAAGCTGGCCCCCATCCTCTCATATTAGCATTAATATTTAGTACAAAATTGCTATATTTTCAAGACTATATCCCCATTTTCTTGCCAGTTTCAGGTACTTCAAGAAAGCCATTAGTCCAAGGTGGAGATTTCACAAGGAATATCTTAAGGTACTTTGAAATCTATAATAGGTATTCCAATTTCATTGAGAATGTAAAGAATGTATTTCTCCAGAAGCCTTTCAAACCAGAATATGCCCATCTTCTTCAGATGGTTTAGATTTTGGCCTACTTAGAGTGGAGACTATACTAAGTAGAGTTCTCAAATCTTCTAGCAGTTCTCTGATTCTAATGTGAAATCAAAGTATTTGTGGAGGAGGGGTAGGACAGGATGTTACTGGGGAGATTTTCTTTCAGGAACCATTGGAATGACACTGAAACTGATTTGTTGTTCATAATTTGGATAAATAGGTAAGGGAAGGGGTTAGGAAATAAATTCACTTCGAATAGATTGATGTCTATCTGCTATATTATCTTTAATTATCTTTAATCACATTTCATTTACATGTATGTAGTCTTTATAGATATTGATCCAGAAACAAGTCAAACTCTTTTTAAAAATTTATCAACTCACTTAAGGATGTGTCCTTAAAAATGCTTGATTCATAAGATCCTCATATATTCTGATGTGAACAATATCAATTGCTACCGGGCTCATTTTGATTAAATTATTAAATTAAAATATTTGCTAATGGTGTAATTAAAGATCATATATTATGCCAGATTTTGCTTTTTAATCTACTAATAATGCACTAGTGCTTCTAAATAATAAAGGACAATGCAATGTAAATTTTTAATTTTAATTTTATTTAGTCAATTTAGAGCATTATTCCTTGGTTACAAGAATCATATTCTTTCCCTCCCTCCCCTCCCCAACCCTACCCCTAGCCAATGTGCAATTCCACTGAGTATTATATGTATCTTTGATCAGAACCCATTTCCATGTTGATGTTTGCACTAGATTGTTCATTTAGAGTCTATATCACCAATCATATCCCCCTCGAACCATGTAATCAAGCTGTTGTTTTTCTTCTGTGTTTTGACTCCCACAGTTTTCCCTCTGAATATGGATAGTGTTCTTTCTTGTAGATCCCCCTGGGTTGTTCAGGAACACCATATTGCCACTAATGGAGAAGTCCATTACATTTGTTTATACCACAGTGTATCAGTCTCTGTGTACATTGTTCTCCTGGTTCTGCTCCTCTCACTCTGCATCAATTCCTGAAGGTCATTCCAGTTCACATAGAATTTCTCCAGTTTATTATTACTTTGAGAAAAATAGTATTCCATCACCAACATATACCACAATTTCTTCAGCCATTCCCCAATTGAAAGACATCTCCTCATTTTCCAAATTTTTGCCACCACAAAGAGCACAGCTATGAATATTCTTGTACATGTCTTTTTCCTAATTATCTCTTTGAGGTACAAACCAAGCAGTGCTATAGCTGGATCAAAGGGCAGACAGTCTTTTAGTGCCCTTTGGGAATAGTTGCAAATTGCCCTCCAAAATGGTTGGATCAGTTCACAACTCCATCAGCAGTGCATTAATATCCCAACTTTGCCACATCCCCTACAACATTCATTACTTTCCATTTTTGTCATGATTAGCCAGTCTGCTAGATGTGAGGTGATACCTCAGAGTTGTTTTGATTTGCATCTCTCTGATTATAAGAGATTTAGGATACTTTTTCATATATTTGTTAATAGTTTTGATTTCTTTAACTGAAAATTATCTATTCATGTCCCTTGCCTTTGGAGAATGGTTTGATTTTTTTTTTGTACAATTGATTTAGCTCTTTATAAACTTGAGTAATTAGACCTTTGTCAGAGGTTTTTATTATGAAGATTGTTTCCCAATTTGTTAATTCCCTTTTAATTTTGGTTTCATTGTTTTTTTTTTGTACAAAACCTTTTTAATTTGATGTAATCAAAATTATTGATTTTACATTTTGTTATTTTTTTTCTAACTCTTGCTTGGTCTTAAAATCTTTCCTTTCTCAAAGATCTGACATGTATACTATTCCATGTTCACCTATTTTACTCATAGTTTCCTTCTTTATATTCAAGTCATTTGCCCATTCTGAGTTTATCTTGGTGTAGGGTGTGAGATGTTGATCCAAACCTAATCTCTCCCATACTGTCTTCCAATTTTCCCAGTAGTTTTTATCAAAGAGTGGATTTTGATCCCCAAAGCTGGGGTCTTTGGGCTTGTCATAGACTGTCTTCCTAAGGTCACTTACCTCAAGTCTATTCCACTGATCCTCCTTTCTGTCTCTTAGCCAGTACCATATTGTTTTGATGACCACTGCTTTATAGTATAATTTGAAATCTAGGACTACAAGGACACCTTCCTTTACATTTTTTTTATTATTTCCACAGATATCCTTGATGTTTTGTTCTTCCAAATGAACTTTATGTTTTTTTTTTCTAATTCAATAAAAAATTTTTTGGTAGTTCAATGGGTATGGCACTAAATAAGTAAATTAATTTGGGTAGGATTGTCATTTTAATTATGTTAGCTCATCCTACCCATGATTGATATTTTTCCAGCAATTGATATTTTTCCAATTGTTTAGATCTAGTTTTAATTGTGTAGAGAGTGTTTTATAGTTGTGTTCATGTGGTTCCTGTGTTTGTCTTGACAGATTCCTAAGTATTTTATATTTTCTAGGGTGATTTTAAATAGAATTTCACTTTCTAATTCTTGCTACTGAGATGCATTGGAAATACATAGAAATGCTGATGGCTTATGTGGGTTTATTTTGTATCCTGCAACTTTGCTAAAGTTATTGATTATTTACTAGCTTTTTAGTTGGTTCTCTAGGATTCTTTAAGTAGACCATCATATCATCTGTAAAGAGAGATAGCTTGGTCTCCTCATTGCCTATTTTAATACCTTCAATTTCCTTTTCTTCTGTAATTGCTACACTAGTGTTTCTAGTACAATGTTAAATAATAGAGATGATAATGGGCATCCTTGTTTCACTCCTGATCTTATTAGGAAGGCTCCTCATTTATCCTCATTGCAGATGATGTTTGCTGATGGTTTTAGATGTATACTGTTTATTATTTTTAGGAAAGGTCCTTCTTCTCCTAAGCTTTCTAGTGTTTTTAAAATGAACAAGTGTTGTATTTTATCAAAGGCTTTTTTTGCATCTATTGAAATAATCATGTGGTTTTTGTTGGTTTGCTAGTTAATATGATCAATATGTCGATGGTTTTCCTAATATTGATCCATTTGTGTATTCCTGGTATAAATCCAACCTGGTCATAATGAATAACCTTCATAATCACTTGCTGGAGTCATTTTGCTTGTATTTTATTTAATATTTTTGCATCTATGTTCATTAAGGAGATTGGTCCATAGTTTTCTTTCTCTGTTTTTTATCTGCCTGGCTTTGGAATCAATATCATATTTGTGTCATGAATGGAATTGGTAGAACTCCTTCTTTGCCTATTCTGTCAAATAGTTTGTATAATATTGGGATTAGTGGTTATTTGAATGTTTGATAGAATTCATTTGTGAATATATCTGGTCCTGGGGATTTTTTCTTAAGGAGTTCTTTGATGGCTTGTTCAATTTGCCAATATTTATATCTTGGCATTTCATTCTATACAGTTTGTCATTGTTCCCTCTATGTATAATTCTTCTTGCTCCCCAGATGATAATAACAATTTTAAGTTGCCAATATCCTCTTTTCTTAAAGGGATAATTATCATTTTAATTTATTGGGTCCCTTAAGAAAAGTTTGTTTGTTTGTTGTTTTGTTTTGTTTTTGTTTTCCCCCCTTTCTTAATTACCTTTTGATGATTTTCTTGAGTTCTGTGTTTGGGCATCAAATTTTCTGTTGAGGTCTTTTCTTTACGAATGGTTGGAATTCTTCTATTTTATTAAATGACCACATTTTCCCCTGTAAGAATATAGTCAGTTTTGCTGAGTAGTTAATTCTTGGTTGTAGACCTAGTGTGCTTGCTTCCCAAAATATCATATTTCATGCCTTTTGGTCCTTCAGTGTATATACGGCCAGATCCTGTATTATCCTAACTTTAGTTCTATGGTATCTGAAGGACTTCTTCTCAGTAGCTTATAATATTTTTTCCTTGGTCTGATAGTTTTTGAATTTGGCTATAACATTCCTGGGTGTTGTCAGTTGGGGATTAAGTATAGGAGGTAATCTGTAGATTCTTTCAGTCTCCACTTTTCCCTTTTGTTCTAGAATGTCAGGAAAGTTTTCTTGGATCATTTCCTATAAGATGATATCCAGGCTTTTTCTTTTGTCATGGTATTCTGATAGATTAATGATTCTTAAGTTGTCTCCCCTAGAATAATTTTCTAAATCTTCTGTCTTGTGAATGAGATGTTTCATATTTTCCTCATTTTTTCATTGTTTTTATTTTGTTTTATAGTTTCCTGCTCCCTTGTGAAGTCATTTGCTTCTAATTGTTGTATTCTGGTTTTGAATTTTATCCCTGGCTTTTTGGTGATCCTTCTCCTTCTGTTCTGATTTTCTTTGGAGATCATCTTTCATTTTCTTTGCCTCATTTTCAGGCTGATTAATTTTGGCTTTCAAGACACTATTTTCTCATTTTAGTTCAAGTGCCTCTGTTTCCAGATGACTTATCTTACTTTTTAAATTCTTTTCTAAGTTGTCTTCATCCTTGTTTAATTGTGCTTTGAATTGAATTTTGAGTTCTTCCAAAGCTTGTTTCCAATTTGCTGGAGTTTCTATGTTTTTACTTTGTGTTCCTTGATCATCCTCTGTTACATTTGCTCTTTGTTCATTTCCTGGATAAAAGCTGTAGATTGTCATTTCTTTTTTCTTTTTCTGTTGTTTCCTCATATTTGCCCCTTCTTTCCCCCCCTGTATTTGTCTGCACTCTTGCTCCTCTCATTGTGTGCTGCATCTGTGGGTTTGAGCTTTTCTGTCAGCCTTTACCCTTCGAGCTTAGCAAAGCACTCAGAGCAACCTGTGAGGGATGGGTGTTAGAGCTTGAGCTTCCCTGCAAGGCAGGATGTGCCCTGAGGCCAAAACCTCTGGAAGTGGGGGGAGCAATATGGAGTGTCTCAACTGGGACTAGGTTGCCTCCTCTCTGCTTCTCTTTGAGCTGTCTCCCAGCCGCACATGTTTGGAGCTGTGAGCCTGGCATGGCTTTGCCTGCAAGGTACTCCCTCCAGACTAGTGCCCTTGACTGCCCAGAGATTCCTAGCCACTGCTGAAGGCTCAGTAATGTGGGTGGGGGAAGGGTCCTGGGACCTTCATTCTTCCTTCCCCTTAAACTTGAGTGTTCTCAAATTCAGGCTTTTTGGGGGCATACCTTTTAAGTTGAGTCCAGCAGTAGGGTTTCTTAGCTCTATCCTGTTGTTAGATTTGGTTTTCAGTCCCCTAGGAGCATTTGGTTTTCAATGAACGAGGAAGGGTTTTTCAGAGATCTGGACTTTTGCTGCCTCTACACCACCATCTTTTCTCTGCCTCCTTCCTAATGTAATTTAGATTTATAAATCAAACTAAATTAAATTAATCTATGGTTAATAATTGGTCATTGATTTAAATTTTGAAGAAGTCTCTGAGGCCATTTCATTCAAATCTTTAATTTTTCAAATAAGGAAACTTAGGTCCTGAGACCTAGCTTTCTTAATGTCATGGTCCCAAATTCTTTTACTCTGACCTAAAATCAGTTCACTTTCCACTGAACCACACTGCTATTTGGTTCTGTTACTTCAAACATCAGTCATTTTAGATACAATTTGTCTCTATAATTATTTTAAATGAATCAATTTGTGGTTTTTTTACCTTAAAATACCCACATAATTCCCTCACTTTTGTTCTCTCATTAGAGAATATATCATATGACAAAAAGGTATGTGTATATAAAACTATGTTTTCTTTCTTATTTCTAATTACCAGTTCTTTCTCTGGAGATAGGAAATACACAACTCATTATTTAAACAAAATTTTGTTGTTGTATATAATATTCTGGTTTTGCTCATTTCACTCTTCATAATTACATATATGTCTTTCCATTTCCCCTCCAAAATTAACCTGGTCATCAATTCTAATGGAGCCGTAGTATTCCATAACAATCATATTTCACAAACTTGGTCAGCCATTTCCCACTTGATAGCCATCCTTTCAAGTTACATTTCTTTGCCACCACAAAGACAGCTGCTATATCTATATCTATATCTATATCTATATCTATATCTATATCTATATCTATATCTATATCTATATCTATATCTATATCTATCTATATCTATACACACATATAATTACATATACATATATATTTAAAATATATTATATGATCCATTTAAAAATAACCATATATAGAATGAAATATCTTGAAGACTATCCACCAAAACAAATTCAATAACAACATGAACATAATTATATAATACTTTTCATGCAAATAAATTCAGATTTAAATAATTTGGGAAATAGTTGTTCAGGGTTGGCAGAAGAAATATAATTAAAATAAGAATACTATCTAAACTTATCTACTTATTCAATAGAATCCCAATTAAATTACTAAGATATTATTTTATTGAACAAAAAATAAAATTCATTTTGAAAAATAAAAAGTCAAAAATATCAAAGGAATTAATATAAAAATGTAAAGGAAGGAGGTTTATCAGTGCCATATTTTGAACTATATTATAAAGTATTATCAATCCTATCTGTTAATAGTTAAGAAATAGAAATGTAGATCAGTGAGACCAAACAGTCCTACAAGAAATAGTTGTTAAAGATTATAGTAACATTATGTTTGAAAAAAGAGTAAAGATTCTCATTTTTTTGGATAATAATTCACTATTTTGTAAAAAATTATTGGGAAAAATGGAAGAGTTTGTCAAAAACTAGTTAAAGATCAGTATCTTACAATATTTAATAAGCTAAGATCACAATGGATACATGACAGATTAAAAGGGAGACATCATAAGCAAATTAGAATAGAAAATCTAATATCTATCAGATTTATGGTTAGGAGAAGAATTGAAAAATAAACAAGACATAGAAAATAGTATGAGGTATAAAATAAATGGTTTTGACACATTTAATTGAAAAGTTTTGTACAAATAAAACTAACATAGCCAAGATTAGAAGGAAAGCAGTAAGTGGAGATGGAAGTTTATTGTTTCTCAGTAGAGGTCTCATATCTAAAATATATAGAAAATCTTGTCAACTATATAAGAATATGGTCAAAAGATATGAACAATTTTTGGATGAAAAAATAAAAACCATATACAAATATTTGCAAAAATCTAAATTATTGATTAAAGAAATGCACATTCAAAACGATTCTCATGTAACTCATCCCTATCAGATTGGGTAAAATTATAAAACAGTGAAATGATAAATATTGGAGGGGATGTGGGAAAGTGGGGATACTAATACACTGTTGGTGGGACAGTGAACTGACTCAATGATTTTGGAGAGCAATCTAAATTATGCTGAGTTATATAACTGTGTATACCTTTGGACATAGTAATATCACTATTTAGTTAATTTCCCAAAGTGATCTGGGAAAAAGGAAAAGAAGTTATATGTTTTAAAAAATATATTTTAATTAAATATTTTCATACTTTCAGGATACATTGTAACTTTTCTATTTGAGAGCCCTGTTACTTTTGAGAAATGCATACTATTTAGAGGAGATTACAGTATAAATTCTTTGAAAGAAGACTATTTCACTTAAGTCTTTCATCCCTACTGACTAACCAAATGCCTGGTACACAACAGGCACTTAATTAATTCTAATTGATTGATTAACTAATAAAAAGAACTAGTGGTTTCCTTAGCACCAATTAACCCTATGAGTTGGATACTACAGATAACATTTGCTACTAAGACTCGGAGAAATTAAAGGAAATTGCCTCTAGCCACTAGTAAGCATTGTAAATGAGTTATGAACCCAGGTTTCCTGACTCCTAGTCTAGCATTCTTTCACAGTGCTTTGGTTTTCCTCATAAGTTTATCAGTCTAATTGAAGAAATTGTGGTACAAATATTATACTAAGTAACACTTAATGAGAAATGTAAGAAAAGCCATAAAATATAAAATAAGTCAACTTATTATATGGTAACAAATATTTTAGAGATATACATAATTCCTTTTATGAAACTATATAGCCTAAAATATTAATACTGTTTATTGAAAATTCTTCACATATAGAAAGTATTATAAAAATACATAATGATTGTGCAATTATAACTACAAAAGTCATAGGCTGGAGACCCATCATTTACATGCCACTTGAAGACCAAGTCCCTAATTTAGAGGAGATTTCAACTATAGAATGGATAAAGTAGATGCCATGATTACTAGTTTATTATTCACCTCTGCCTGGTCACTGGAAAACTAACAGAAAACAAGATGCTTACTAGTACATGTGAAACGTATAAAAGTACCTCACAACACTTACAATGAGGGAGAAATAAAAAAGAGCAAATCTAATTTTTTAATTACAGCCATTTCAAGAGCTATGAACCTTTATACCAATTTTCAGAATGGAGTGTATTTTCAGAGATAGCTGTAAACTTTTGAAATCAAATTTAATGAAAGCCATACAGCCTTCGTCACTATAAAATATCCATTACCACAATTTGCTTAAAGAAGCAGTTTATAAAATGGAACATGTTGTTTTAGGTTTTGTGTTCTTTCTCTTTATGGAGAATTACAGAACACTGCAGCAGTGACTAAGAGCTTAGTGCATCTATTAGTCCAAAGCCCATCTCAGCATCTTTTGCAGAAGACTTACTTAATATTTCGTGCAAAAATAAATAAATAAGCAAAATTATATCTAAACTACATTACCATGGGCAAGCAGTTAATCTCCTCAATTACCATACCTGTTAATAGAGTACCTACATGAATGACAAAGAATAGCATTTATCAAACATTGGCTTTTTACCAATCACTTATCTAAGGTCTCAGCATACAAATATAAAAGTTAAGAAAATCTTTACCCTCAAAGAGCTTACATTCCACTAGGGTGAGACAAAATATAGAGTACTGGTCAGTAAGGATATATTTTATTTTGTAAAATTATAGGCATTATGAATGGAGCCATGTGGGAGTATACTGACATTTTTTAAAGAAGTGATGACCAAATTTATTTGATAATGGATTGAGAACCAGAAATGGTGTGTTTAAGAAGACTGTTGAACAAAAATGAGTGGAGTAATAAATCAGGTATGACTACTTCAAGTAGTAGGCAACAGACAAGCACAAATTAAGAAGTAGGGCACTGGGGTAGGTTTTATTTATTTTTATTTCAGGGTTCGGAGTAAGTCCCTGATGTCATGGCTTCTGGTCCTAGCAGAAAAGTGGCTTGCAAGAAGATGTTCAACAAAAGAAACCAAATGACCAGAATGTAGCTAGGAATCCACTGACAATTTCAGAAAAGGAATCTATAACAGAATAGTTGAGAGACTTGCCCCAGGTTATTCTGATATTAGTGACAAAAAAAGCCTTGAACACAGGTTGTTGTTGTTCTTTGCCAAATCTAATGCTCTTTTCATCATACTAAAAAGTCATTTGAGCAATAAGTATTTATGGAGCACCAGATATGGGACCACCATTATATTAGACTATTAATAATAAGAGATAACACATTTCTTCTCTCAAAGAGACAAGTAATAAAATTGAAGAAATACAAAATTTCTCAAATGGAGATAACTCAGTTTTAGTATCTATAAAATAAGAATACTGATGTTCGCCGCTGTTTCTAAAATTATTGTTATGAGAAAAGTGCCTTAAAATCATTAGGTTCTTGACACATGTGAGTTATTATAATCCCCAATTATGTGATATATTGAAAAGAATTAAAGAATGAGTGGATAAAGGATGACTGAAACAATTCTGATAACTTGCTTAAGATTTCTATCGAAACAAAAAGGGGAAATGTGATACCTCAAGAGAATTGAGTCATGCGATAGCTTTGGGTTCTATTATTGAGGTTCCTCATTGTGTTTTTTATTCAGAAAATGCATTAGGAAGAATGGATAAAATTAATGTTTCATTTGGTTTTGCTTTCCTGACATTGCTCTTTCAGGATTCTTTTTTCAGATCTGATTGGTTTTCCTTTGCAGAATGCATTTTTATCATATACACAAATGTGATATATCTCAAAGCTCTGTCTTGGACTCTCTTCCCTCACCCTTCTATTTCTACATATTCAACTATCATTTCTCTGCAAATTACCCCCAAATGTACATATAAAACTCACATTTCTTTACTGAACTCCATGCATATACCTCTAAATGTCAGATAAACTCCTTCAACTTAATATCCGAAAGGCATCTCAAACTCAATGTGTAAAAAATGAACTTTATTGTCTTTCTGCCACTCTTCCTTACATATGTGTGTATTTCTCCATTCATGGAAGCATAGCTATTGCAACACTTATTGGTATATTATCCCTATACCTTTTACTATCAATCTTAAAACACTGAAATTGTTCCTCTCATTCAATCCCTTTGTACATATTATTCAATTCCATGCACTTTTCACAGAGCACACAGTTATAATCACACATATTTACATGTGTGAGTACATATACACATATACTTATTTGGGTATGTTTGTTCTCACTTCTGTTTGTATTTATAATGCCTAGAACTTTGTCTGACAATTTAGAAGTGTTTGTTGATTCATTGAAATTCAAGAAAGAAAAGTAGACATTTATTTATTTCACTCTTGTAGGACAAAGGAAGGAAATTGAGCATATTCATAGGTATTGAGGTTAATTCTTTGGTAGAAAGAGAACCACATACTCCTCTGAAACAAAAAAGAAAATGGGAGAAAGCAGTGAAAACCAAAATAGATTTTGAGGTGAAGGAGCTTCCAGTATATGGAAAATATCTCAGAAAATTATATTGCAAGAATATAGAGGGTGGAGTTTGGAAAGGGTGGCTTAAAGACAAAATTCTGGAGGGGAATTGCTAAGTAATGATGTGAAGAACATCTGGGGACATTTGGGGAGGATGAATGCTAGCAGACTACTCTGTCATCATGATGATCAATGTCTTTATAATTAGTAACTGCTCTACTCAGAGTTGAATAAAAGTGTGTTGATAAAAAATAAACCCTAAATGATTTGAAGGAATATCACAATGTTGAAACAATGCTAAACAAAACAATGCAGCTGTTTATTGACAGGAAGTGGGAGCATCTTAAAGCATGCTGTAATCAGAGATCCCTTTACTCCTACGGGGGATGGGGGTGGGAAACATGAGTGAAGCTCATGAACTTACATTGTAGAACTACAAATAGTGACAAATAGCCATAGTGTTTGATTTCTGGTCCATAGCATATCTCCATGGAGAGTCAAAATTAGGATGACCAATATAGCCCAGTTCCTAGTCAAAAGGAAACTATGATGATGATCATCTGTGAATAACTTTTCTCAGCAATGCAAGCAACAAAATCAAGACAGCTCTAAAGGACTTGTGATGAAAAAGGCTATCCAACAACTTAGAAGGAACTGACAGAATCTGAAAGCAGATTCAAGCATACCATTCATCACATGAACTTTTTCTCTAGTAAAAGTGATTTGTCTCTTCTTTACAACATGATGCACGAGAAACTATTTATCACATGTACAACTTATATCATAATATCTGCCATCTTGTGGAAGGGAAAGGAGTGGAAAGGAGGAAAAATGAATTGTAAAATTTCAGAAAACAATTATTAAATTGCATTGCCATAATTTGGAAAAATATATAAAATAAAGTGATTTTCCAAAAAAGGATACAATGCTTAGGGGCCCTGGTTATATGAGACAACTTATTTCTACAGAGATGAGGAATCATGCACTCCTGCTTGGCTCCTGCTTTCCAACTTCAAGTTCTTTTCATCTTATCATTATTTCAATCTGGTTTGACCTGCTACTTTTTATACCCCATCTCATTTACATTTGGCTCAGGAATTGATATTTGGTTTCCACCTCTGAGTGCTCTCTTGGTTTTGAAATTTCTTGACTCATTCCTCTATTACTATACATCACTACTACCTGTCTGATGCTGGAGGTAGACCCTTTCAAACCACATTTTCTCATTTGTCAAGTGGAGCTAATAATAGCACCTAATTCTCAGGCCTATTTGGTGATCAGATGAGATAACTTATGTAGAGCATTCTATAAACCTTAAAGGACTATGAGTGCCAGTTATATCTTCTACCACCAAGACAGTGGATCCTAACACCATGTCCAGTCCAACTGTCAGAAAATGAGAGTCATTAACTTACCACCTGGCAGAAAAGAGGGTATCACCTAGATAGTTTCTGCAAAAAAGTAGTTATAATTTTTACCACATAGTCTGGGTAGAAAATGTGTGATGTCAAGTAACAAAATTGTCAACCATACTTTTAAACCTAGTAATGAACCCTGTCATCACTGGCACCTTCAAATAAAAGGGGACACATACATATTGTCACAATTCATAAACACAACCTAGGAAAATTATTTCCAGAATTAGTTAAAAGAATGAATTCCATCTATGATTATTCCTTGTGTAATCATGGAAAAGTCATTACCCACCCTCCATCTTCTAAGTGAAATTTTCTTTATCTTTAAATAAGTAGTTTGAATTCTGAGGTCATTTCCAGCCCTATTTCCTCTGATCCTTTAAGGCTATATGATATTTATTTATAAATCCAACTATGGGATGTTGTTGCAATTGTATTATCTTTCTAGTCTCCATTAGTGGCTAGATTATCCATCAATCCTAAGGATTTATCCAAGGAGATGTTATTCTGGTAAAGCTTGTTAGGAAATTTTGGGTTTGAACCTGAGTACCATGATTTGACTTTGTAAAGCATACTCACTGCTAGCTGGGGCTGGGTCTAGTTTTGTAGTTCAGTGGAGAAAGGGAGAAGATATAAGCAGTACTACAAGACAGTTTATGCAGTATCTATCTAATATGGGCAATGATCTTTCCAAAGCAAATATCATAAGCATCATGGCAATAAGGTAAAATGTGCTAAAAGAGATGCTGCCTTTGAGCAGTGAGAAAGTCCTCAAATGGAAGATTTTGGTATCATGGTGGAAGGAGGGGGACACTATTTATGTATAGAACTCAGACCTAAGCAGTTTGGTTCTTTGCTAATGTACAGCAGGGAACTATCTGCTTTTCAGGATGCCTCTTTATGCTTGTAGAGTTGAGGCTGACATTGATAGATTACACTATTTCTTTATGACTAGTTTACTTATTTTACCTTGGTCTGATATCCATTCTAAACTACCATAAGGTGAGAGTGGAGATGATCTTTTCTCCCTTTCCTCAAAGGGGAAGAAGTGCTATTAATTATGCAGCATTATAGAAAGCATTGAATTTAGAGTTATAAAGAACTGAATTCAAATCAAATTCTAGATATTTAGTAGCTATGCTACACCAAGAAAGATGCCTCAAACTTTCTCTGTCCCAGTTTACTCCCATCTTTAAAAAGAGTTAACATATATAAAATGATTTGTAAAACAATGTGTTTTAGAAATGTTAGCAAATATTCTTTAAAATAGTAGCCAAATGCAATGAAAAGCTATTGCTGATATTTTAAGTTTTTCTAATTCTGTTTCTGGTTTTACACTATCACTTATATACATTTCAATAAATATACATATATGCCGCTGAATATAAAACACATAACTCCATACCAAAAATATACATATGTGTCTGTATATATACAAATCTATATACAGCTATACACATACATAACTAATTCCATCTACATAAAGACATGTACCTCCAAATCTACATACCTACACCCCTCCCCCCATACTCACACTGTGTGCATATACAGTACAATCAGAGCAATATTTTGGAAATTAACATAGATATAGAGTTAGAAAACCTGGTTTCATTTCCGAGAAAGGAGATAGTTCGAAGGCCTGATGATGATATTCTTCTTTAAAATAAAAAAAACAAACACATACAAGATAATTACAGCACCATTAACAAGTAATTTTTATATTAAATATTTAGAAATGTTCATTGTATTTATTGATTATGTTCAGAATAAAAATGAATATTAATATTACTATTAATAACAAATATTTCCTAAATTGCAAGACCAACACTGAGGTTCATGTAAAAATTCTTTGGCAAGATAAAGCTTGATTTTCTAATACCTTACATGAATATTCCACCAAATGTTAAAAAACTAAACCAAAAAAAATACCCTTTGGCATTAACTAGTTATCTGACTCTAGGTAAGGCATTCATCTCTCAAGAGGATGGATAGATATTTGTTCCCCTGTAGTTTAAATTTATAATGCTGTCAGATAATCTCTGGCATAACAGTCTCTGTTAGAACCTTGCCCACATACTAACAAAAATAAGAGATTCTATTTTTCTCCTCTGACTATCCTCAAAATTTTGGGGAAAATTTTATTTAATTAGCCAATTTAGAACATTATTCCTTGGTTACAAGAATCATATTCTTTCCCTTACCTTTCCCCACTGCTTCCCAGAACATACATGCAATTCCACTGGGTTTTACATGTGTCCTTGGTCAAAACCTATTTTCATGTTATTGATGTTTGCACTAGAATGATCATTTAGAGTCTACATCTCCAATCATATCCCCCTTGACCCATGTAATCAAGAAGTTGTTTTTCTTAGGTGTTCCTACTCCCACAGATCTTCCTCTGAATGTGGATAGTGTTCTTTCTCATAGATGCCTCTGAATTGTTCAAGATCACTGTATTACCACTAATGGAGAAGTCCATTACATTTGATTGTACCAGAGTATATCAGTCTTTTTGTATAATATTCTGGTTCTGCTCCTCTCACTCTGCATCAATTCCTGGACATTGTTGCAGTCCCCACGGAATTCCGTTATTTCATTATTCCTTTGAGCACAGTATTATTCCATCACCAACATATACCACAATTTTTTCAGTCATTCCCCAATTAGAGGAATCCCCTCATTTTCCATTTTTTTGCCAACACAAAGAGTGCTGCTAAGAATATTTTTGTGCAAGTCTTTTTCCTTATTATCTCTTTGGGGGTACAAACTCATACGTGCTAGGGCTGGATCAACGGGCAAGCAGTCTTTTAGCACCTTTTGGGAATAGTTCCAAATTGCCCTCCAGAATGGTTGGATCAAAATTCACAACTCCACCAGCAATGAATTAATGTCCCGACCTTGCCACATCCCCTCCAACATTCATTACTTTCCTTTGCTATCATGTTAGCTAGTCTGCTAGGTATGAGGTGATACTCGTGTACAAAGGAATCACCAGAAGCAAAGAAAAATTGAATTTTGAAGAAATGCCTCAGAAGTTGAACAGATGGAACTCCAGAAGACCTGGGAGAATGGGAAAGAATTTCATCCAGGCTCAAAAGCAGTTGGGAGAAAAACCAAGGTTCCTCTTGGTCTTGGGCTATTTGTCCCTGGGAGGGAAAACTACTTGGCTGTTAAGATACCCAAATCTCTCAATTCTTTATTTGAGTAGAAGTAAGAAGATCTCATTTCTCAACTGGTGGCAAATCTTTGGGATAAATACTCTCTTTTTCCCTTAGGGGAACCCAGAGCTTATTTCTGAAGAAGATTCCCTAGGTCAAACCCTCAAAATCTAAATAGGGAAGATAGATTATTGATTTCCTCTTCCCCCTGTCCTATCATTAACCTTTTAACTCTTTATATCCAAAAAATTAGACATCTTGATTTATAATAGAACTTGAATCAGAGTAAATGTGTTAGAAACAGAACTCTTTTCAAGATCAAGATCAACATCATTTCAAGAAGGAGGCTGAGGGAAATCTGACTTATCCTTTAATCTAGTCAGCCTGAGTCCATAAATAAACAGCTCAACTTGGGGAAAGGGAAGGAATGAAGGAAGGTTCATAGTGTATTCAATCCCAAAATAGCTGAACATTGATTCCTTTTCTTTAAAGTCCCCCTCACTAATATATACCTTAGAGTTGTTTTGATTTGAATCTAATTAAAAGAGATTTAGTACACTTTTTCATTTGCTTATTAATAGTTTTGATGTCTTTAACTGAAAATTGTCTATTCATGTCCCTTGCCCATTTATCAGTTGGGGAATGACTTGATTTTTTTGTCCAATTGATTTAGGTCTTTATAAATTGGAGTAACTAACCCTTTATCAGAGGTTTTTGTTATGAAGATTTCCACCCAATTTGTTGATTCCCTTTAAAATTTGGTTGTATTGGATTTGTTTTATAAAAACTTTTTAATTTAATGTAATCAAAATTATTTATTTTACATTTCGAGATTTTTTTCTAACTTTTTCTTTGTCTTAAAATCTTTCCTTTCCCAAAGATCTGACATGTATACCATTCTTTGTTCACCTAATTTACTTATAGTTTCCTTCTTTATATTCTCTGAGTTTATCTTGGTGTAGGCTGTAAGATGTTGATCCAAACACAATCTCTCCCATACTGTCTTCCAATTTTCCCAGCAGTTATTATCAAATAGTGGATTTTTGGTCCCCAAAATTATGATCTTTGGACTTATCATAGACTGTCTTGCTGAGGTCACTTACCCCTAGTCTATTCCACTGATCCTCCCTTCTATCTCTTAGCCAGTACCAAATTGTTTTGATGACTGCTGCTTTGTAATATAGTTTGAGGTCTGGGACTGCAAGTCCTTCTTCCTTTGCATTTTTTTTTATGATTTCCCTGGATATCCTTGATCTTTTCTTCTTCCAAATGAACTTTGTTATGGTTTTTTCTAATTCAGTAAAAAAGTTTTTTTGGTAGATTGATGGTAATGCCACTAAATGAGTAAATCGGTTTGGGTAGGATTGTCACTTTTATTATGTCAGCTCATCCTACCCATGAGCATTCAATGATTTTCCAATTGTTTAGAACTAGTTTTAATTGTGTGGAGAGTGTTTTATAGTTGTGTTCATGTGGTTCCTGTGTTTGTCTTGGCAGATAGCTTCCTAAGTATTTTATATTGTCTAGGGTGATTTTTAATGCATTTTCTCTTTCTAATTCTTGCTGCTGAGTTGTGTTGGAAATACATAGAAATGCTGATGACTTATGTGGGTTTATTTTGCACCCTGCAACTTTGCTAAAGGTGTTGATTATTTCTACTAGCTTTTTAGTTGATTCTCTAGGATTCTTTAAGTAGACCATCATATCATCTGTGAAGAATGATAGCTTGGTCTCCTCATTGCCTATTTTAGTGCCCTTGCAATAATTAAATATATTTCTACCCATATATATATATTTTTTTTTAATAAAGTTTATTGGAAGGGTGGGCAATGTTCCTATAATTAACCTGACCGCGTGGTGCCTAGCCTGCTAGCGTCTTCCTCATTACCCCTCAACTGCCTGCTCTGTTTCTTCTCCTTGTGGTTCTCTCATCTTCCTCTTTTTGGTCCTCCAGTGGTTCTCCGAATTCTGCCCTAAACCTTAACTTTTATTGACAGATAGAAAGTACAGGGAGGCAACCATGGTGCAACTGTGGTATGTCAGGAATGTTTGATAGACAGGTAAAGTTACTCAGGAGAGGAAGGGGATGAGCTTCCTTGACACATCTTCAGTTTTTTTTTCTCTTCTAATTGCTACTGCTAGTGTTTCTAGTACAATGTTAAATAATAGAGGTTATAATGGGCATTCTTGTTTCACCCCTAATCTTACTGGGGAGGCTCCTATTTTATCCCCATTGCAGATGATATTGGCTGATGATTTTAGATATATACTCTTTATTATTTTCAGGAAAGGCCCTTCTAATCCTATTCTTCCTAGTGTTTTTAATAGGAATAAGTATATTTTGTCAAAGGCTTTTTCTGCATCTATTGAAATAATCATGGGATTTTGGGCAGTTTGCTTGTTAATATGGTCTGTTATGTGGATGGTTTTCCTATTATTGGACCATCCTTGCATTCCTGAGATAAATACCACCTAGTCATAATGAATAACCCTCCTGATCACTTGCTGGAATCTTTTTTTCTTGTATTCTATTTAAGATTTTTTTCATCTATCTTCATTAAGGAGATTGGACTGTAATTTTCTTTCTCTGTTTTTGGCCTGCCTGGCTTTGGAATCAGTATCATATTTGTGTCATGAAAGGAATTTGGTAGAACTCCTTCTTTGTTTATTCTGTGAAATAGTTTGTATATCATTGGGATTAGTTTTCTTTGAATGTTTGATAGAATTCTTTTGTGAATCCATCTGGTCCTGGGGAATTTTTCTTAGGGAATTCTTTGATGGCTTGTTCAATTTGTTTTTCTGATATGGGGTTGTTTCGGTATTCTGTTCTTTCTTCTGTTAATCTAGGCAATTTATATTTTTGTAAATGTTAATCCATATCACTTAGATTGCCATATTTATTGCCATATAATTGGGCAAAATATTTTTTAATGATTGCCTTAATTTCCTCTTCATTAAAGGTGATGTCTTCTTTTTTATCTCTAATACTGTTGATTTGGTTTTTCTTCTTTCTTTTTTATAATTAGATTGTCCAGTACTTTGTCTATTTTATTTGTTTTTTCAAAGTACCAGCTTCTAGTCTTATTTATTAAATCAATGGTTCTTTGACTTTCAATTTTATTAATTTCTCCTTTGATTTTTAGGATCTCTAATTTATCCTTCATCTGAGGATTTTTAAATTGTTCACTTTCTAGTTTTTAATTTGTATGCCCAATTCATTGATCTCTGCCCTCCCTAATTTATTAATATATGAACTCAAGGATGTAAATTTCTCCTTGACTACTGCTTTGGCTGCATCCTATATATTTTGAAAGGATGTCTCATCACTGTCATTTTCTTCCATGATGTTATTGTTTCTATGATTTGTTCTTTAAGTAACCAATTTTGGAGAATCGTATCATTTAATTTCTGATTAATTTTTGATTTACCTCTCCATGTTCCCTTACAAATTATTATTTTCATTGCATTCTGATCTGAAAAAGTTGCATTTATTATTTCTGCTCTTTTGCACTTGTTTGCAATGTTTTTATGCCTTAGTGCATGTTCAATATTTGGGAATGTATCATGTGCTGCTGAAAAGGTGTGTTCCTTTTTGTCCCTATTGATTTTTTCTCCACATATCTAGTAACTCTAATTTTTCTAAGATTTCATTCACTTCTATTACCTCTTTCTTTCATATTTATTTTTTGGTTTGATTTATCTAGTTCATATAGATAAAGGTTCAAGTCTCCCACTAGTAGAGTTTTTCTATCTATTTCATCCTTGAGCTCCACTAGTTTATCCTTAAGAAATTTGGATGTTATGCCATTTGGTGCATACATGTTGAGTACTGATATTTCCTCATTGTTTATACTACCTTTTATCAGGATGTAATTATCCTTCCTATCTGTTTTTTAAAAATTTATTTATTTTTAATTAATAAATAAATTAATTTAATTTAATTTAAATTTTTTATTTTTATTTGGTCATTTCCAAACATTATTCATTGGAAACAAAGATAATTTTCTTTTCTTCCCTCACCTCCCTCCCACCACCTCTCCCATAGCCCATGCGCAATTCCACTAGGTATCACACGTGTTCTTGATTCAAACTCATTTCCATGTTGATGGTATTTGCATTAGAATGTTCATTTAGAGTCTCTCCTCAGTAATATCCCCTCCACCCCTGTAGTCAAGCAGTTGCTTTTCATTGGTATTTTTACTCCCACAGTTTATCTTCTGCTTGTGGATAGTGTTTTTTAGATCCCTGCAGATTGTTCAGGGACATTGCATTGACACTAATGGAGAAGTCCATTACCTTCGATTGTACCACAGTGTATCAGTCTCTGTGTACAATGTTTTCCTGGTTCTGCTCCTTTTGCTCTGTATCACTTCCTGGAGGTTGTTCCAGTCTCCATGGAATTCCTCCACTTTATTATTCCTTTTAGCAGAATAGTATTCCATCACCAACATATACCACAATTGGTTCAGCCATTCCCCAATTGAAGGGCATCCCCTCATTTTCCAATTTTTGGCCACCACAAAGAGTGCATTTATGAATATTCTTGTACAAGTCTTTTTCCTTATTATCTCTTTGGGGTGCAAGCCCAGTAGTGCTATGGCTGGATCAAAGGGCAGACATTCTTTTATTGCCCTTTGGGCATAGTTCCAAATTGCCCTCCAGAATGGTTGGATTAATTCACAACTCCACCAGCAATGAATTAGTGTCCCTACTTTGCCACATCCCCTCCAGCATTCATTACTTTCCATAGCTGTTATGTTAGCCAATCTGCCAGGTGTGAGGTGATACCTCAGAGTTGTTTTGATTTGCATCTCTCTGATTATAAGGGATGTAGAGCACTTTTTCATGTGCTTATTAATAGTTTTGATTTCTTTGGCTGAGAACTGCCTGTTCATGTCCCTTGCCCATTTATCATTTGGAGAATGGTTTGATTTTTTGTACAATTGATTTAGCTCTTTGTAAATTTGAGTAATTAAACCTTTGTCAGAGGTTTTTTATGAAGATTGTTTCCCAATTTGTTGCTACCCTTCTGATTTTAGTTACATTGGTTTTGTTTATACAAAAACTTTTTAATTTGATGTAGTCAAAATTATTTATTTTACATTTTGCGACTCTTTCTAATTCTTGCTTGGTTTTAAAATCTTTCCCTTCCCAAAGGTCTAACAGGTATACTATTCTGTGTTCACCTAATTTACTTATAGTTTCCTTCTTTATGTTAAAGTCATTCACCCATTCTGAATTTATCTTGGTGTAGGGTGTCCTATCTGTTTTGATTAGATCTATTTTTACTTTGGCTTTGTCAGAAATTATGATTGAGACTCCTTCCTTCTTTTTCTCGGTTGATGCCCAATAGATTTGGCTCCATCCATTTGCTTTTAACCTATGTATATCTACCTTTCTCATGTGCGTTTCTTGTACACAGTATATGGTAGGATTTTGGTTTCTAATTCACTCTGCTATTTGCTTGCATTTTATAGGTGAGTTCATTCCATTCACTTTCAGAGTTATGATTACTAGCTGTGTATTTCCCAGTATTTTGATTTCCATTCCTAGTCCTTCCCTTTCTTCTTTCACTATTTCCTTCTACACCAGTGTTTTGTTTTTAATCAATCCACCTAATTCCCACCCTTATTTTATTTCCCTTCATAACCCCCCTCCTTATTCTCCTCTTACTGTCTTTATGGTCTTTTAAAACTACCTTCCTACCCTCTCCCTCCCTTGTATTGCTTTCTCACCAGTCCATTTGTTAACCTTCTACTTCTCTGTAGGGCGCAATTCACTGCCCCAATGTATTTGACTGTTCTTCCCTCTTTGAGTCTATTTTAATGCACAGAAGAATTGAGTGTTTCATATCTCCAACCTCTTTACCCTTCAGTGTGTTGGTGTTCTCCTCCACTCCTGCCATGGGCTTCTTTATTATATATAGATTTACCCCCACTTTGTTTCTTTTCCCATTTCTCTTAATATTAACCTCTTTTTTAAAACTCTAGTTGTATATATATATATATGTGTAAATATATATAGATATATATGCATATGTATATCTATATACATATTTATTTCTTGGAATTTCATTCTAAACAGTTTATCACTTTTCCCTCTAAGTGTAATTTTTTTGGCTACCCAGTTAATAATAACAATTTTTAAGAGTTACCGATATCCTCTTTTCTTATAGGGATACATGTCATTTGGAGGTCATCTTTCAACTTCTTTGCCTCACCTTTCATTTTCTTTGCCTCATCCTTCATCTCCTTTGCCTCATTTTCAAGATGATTAATTTTGGCTTTTATGACACTATTTTCTTGTTTTAGTTCAAGTGCCTCTGCTTCCAGATGACTTATTTTGCTTTTTACGTTCTTTTCCCAGTTGTCTTCAGCCTCACTTAATTGTATTTTGAATTATATTTTGAGTTCTTCCAAAGCCTGTGTTGAATTCTCTGGAGTTTCTGAGTTTTTGCTTAGTTTTCTTTGGTGCTCCTCTGTTTCATTTGCTCTTTGTTCATTAACTGGATAGAAGCTGTAGATTGTAATTTCTTTTTTTCTTTTTCTGTTGTTTCCTCATATTTGCCCTTTCTTCCCCCCTTAGAGTTGCCTGTAGTCTTGCTCCTCTCATTATGTGCTGGGTCTGTGGGTTTGGACCTTTCTGTCCTGAAGGGCCTTCTTCTCTGCTCTGCTGATTTGTCAGGTTGAGTCCTGATGTCAGATATCCCCCAGCTGTCAGCAGAAGCTGAAAAGGAGCTGGCCTTCCCACCTTGTTATTAATGTGTTCTGTAGTAGTTGCAGCTTCATCTTGGAGATTGATCACCAAGGCTCTCAGAGCAGTCTGTGGGGGATGGATGTTGAAACTTGAGCTTCCATGTCCTCTGAAAGCTTGATAAGATTAAGTCAGGGCTGAACTGTTCTTGCAAAGCTGGATGCTCCCTGACACCAAAACCTTGGTAAGGCATGGGGGTGTGTGGGGCAAGATGGAGCATTTCAGACATGGGGGTTGACTGCTCTGTGCTTCTCCTCCAGCTGCCTCTATGATCTATTCTGTTCTAAGCCCTGAGCCTGGCACAGCTAGTTGGTAAGTTTCTCCCTCCTGAATAGTTCTCTTGTCCACCCAGAGATTCCAGCCACTGCTGGAGGCTCAACACTATAGGTGGGGGAGAGGTCCTGGGACCTCCCTTCTCACTTCACCTTAAACCCACATGTTCTACAGTTCAGACTTTTTGTGGGGTGTACCTTTTAAGTTGGGTCCAGGAGGAGGGTTCCTTAGCTCTGTCCTATTGTTAGATTTGGTTTTCAGTCCCCTGAAAGTGCTGTGTTTTTGATCGGTGAGAGAGGGTTTACAAAAGTCTGAATTTTTGCTACCTCTAAGCTGCCATCTTGACTGGAAGCCTGTATCTTCAAAATTTAACAAGTATTCTACCTCACTCTTTTTTCTCTTAATATTTTTGCCCTTGGTCCTCTTTAGTGACTTTCTCCAAATACAGATCCTAGAATAAACCTAGACATAAAAAATTTATAATGCAATATTCCCATTGTCAGTACAAAGATGAAGAAGAGGCTCTATGATAAGTTCATGGTCTTATTGAAAGATCAAAGGCAGTGTTTGTGAATAAGACATAAGATATCCATGAAATATGGCACAAATATTTGTGAAATTTATCAAAATGTGCTTTCTCAGACAAAATAATTGTTAGTCATTTTAAGAGATTAGGGATGTGTCATCAGAATAACACAGGTGAGATCATCTCCCAAGTACTGACTTCTCATCCGCAATTATCTGTAAGTATATGTGCTTAAACTAATAGTTCTAAATACTCCATAAGCATTAATAATTTATTAGCCTGCCTAGCACAGACAGGTGATAAATGCTATTATGCCTATTTGAGAAATATAGTGAGAAGCAAGAAGAATAAATAGCATGATCAGGGTAGCAAAATCAGGAAAAGCTTTCATGTTTTACAAGATACTATTTGGCACACTGTCCTCTGAATTTTACAGGTTGCTCTTTAAACTTTCCACTGCTATAGAATAGGGATAAAAGATGAGATAAACTAGCTACATTCTTGATGAAATTACAGTAAGATACAAGATACTTTAGGGCAAGAGCTTTTTGTTCTATTTTCCTTATAGCTTCCTAAAGAGTGTTATTCATATTGGAAATGTTCAATACTGATGAATGATTAGAAACAGAGAGGAAGTATAACATTTTTGGAAAGCTCTGGCTTTGAACCCATGTAACCTGAATTTCAGTCATGTACCTGTTACTTATCTTTGCAAAGCTGGGCAAATCATTTCACTGGCTTGAGTCTAAGTTTCAACATCTATAAAATGAACTAGATGCAAAGCCTAGATGATAAAATGGTTATAAAGATCCAATACATAAGATAATATACTTATTGTTAGCATTTTATCATTGTTATATACATTTATTGTTGCTAAGAACAGAGAGTGGTATTGTGTCCAGAGGGTTCCCCTTAGAGTAAGGGAGAAGCTCAGTTTGAGTCCTCCTACTGTGATACTAAGGACCTACCTGTCTCTGGGAAAATCAATTTATAAGCATTTCCTAGGTGATTATAAAAAACTACATGACTAAGGAGTGTAAGGATGATATTAGATGATAAGTATTGTAGAATTAGTTTAGGGATAAAAATTAAATTGCCTGGTTTGAGACAGAACTGGAGTTTGAAGTAGAGCTGAGAAAGTATGTTGATTTCAGATGTTGACAGTTATAACCCATTTTCTGTGTCAATTACTCTCTCTGGCAGGTGGGAGTTGGTCTCTGGCAGTTGACAGAGACACACACTCTCAGAGACTCTCTCTCAGGGCTGGAGGAGGTAACATATTTGTCTCTCTCTCTGTCTGAGGGAAAGATCTGAAGGAGCTCAGTGTTTTCCTTTCCCAATTTTTGAAACATTATTGAATATCTATTGTGGTTTTTATAGGTTGTTTAACTCTGAGAAGACCAAGAGTTCTAACTTGATTCTTGTTGAGACTCAACCAGCTAGCCTTTGCTATTTTATAATTTGAAGGCACAGTTAAGATTTATAATGATCCTAGTGGTAGTTTTATTTAGATAGTATAAATTTGAGTTAGCCAGATAAAGGAGGATCATTGTAGACTGTGAAACACAGGAGAAGCAGTTCCTTGCAGAACCAGGAAGTTTATTTGAGTGGATTTAAAATCCCTTAGGATTAGATATCCTTCTTTATCCTTATATATTTCAATAATTATTTTATTTTTATGAGTCTTTTTAGCATCCTTGCACCTGGCCCTGAAGGGAAGCTCACATTTGAGCTTCACTTCTTCACTGAAGATACTTTTGAATACCACTATCAAAAGTATCCCAACAGTTTTGAACCTAAATATTTCATTTTTATAACTCACAAATTTATTTTTACAAGAGATAGGCACACTGACCTGCTGTTTTTAAGGCATATTTGAATGTATGTGTATATATAAATATACATATATATACATATGCATATGTATATATATGAATATATTAATTTTTATCAAGAGAAAGCCTTTATTAATTAAAATTAAATTTACACTGAAGAGACCAAAGTCAGAAAGCTTAAAGTTATACTAAATTGTTGAGAATCAGTTAACTTACACTGAATGAATGTGATTTTTCTAAGACTGTGCTAAGCCCCAGAGATATACAGGAAGGCAAAAAAAGATAACTTTTCATTGAACCAAAAATTTTAAATTAATTAAATATGAGTTGTATAATAGATGTAGGCTACAAGTTACAAGTGAGGGATTTAGAGAAATAAAGGGAGACTGTTAGGAACAGATACAGAGAAAAAAGCAAAACCATGAAAGGGATACACATAATGATTATAATAACAAGAGCTTAAATATGACTCAAAAAGAAGTTTTACTGGGACACTAGTCATGTCTGACTCTCTGTGACACCATTTGGGTTTTTCTTGGCACAGATATTAGAGTGGTTTGCCAATTCTTTTTCCAACTAATTTTATACAATAATAAATTGAGGCAAAAAAGGATATTTGACTTGCCCAGAGTTATATAGCTACTATATAATGCCATATTTGAATAATACCATATTTGACATCAGGTCTATGGGATGACAGACTTGTAAGTCCTAGCTATTCACAAAAAAAGAAGCTTAACTCATATCAAATACAAAGGTTCTATATCCATGATGGTGAAGCTATGGCACATATACCCAAAAGGGCAAGTGTGCTCTGGCAGAGTTGTCCCCTACTCCCTCTCCATGCACCCAAGGACATTCCTTATTTCACCTGTCCCTCTGTCCAGCAGCCCAATACAAGCTCTTCCTCCCTCCTCTCTCTGCTGTAAGGTACTGGGTAGGGATGGAGTGCCTTACTTGCCATATGAGTGTGCAACACAGATGGAAGCCTATTGAGTCTGTGGTGAAGATGATTCTTGTCAAGGGCTGGAGAGAAGCTAGGTTGGAGGGGAACATAGATAACAGTATGAAACATAGCTGGAGGGGAGCAGAGCTAGAGGGGAGTGGAGCACTCTGGCCCCTCTCTTCCCCCTCTCCACACAGGCCTCTCATCACCTGCCCTACTGCCTAGAAGCCCAATGGGAGGGCTTCTGCCCTCCCTTGTCTTGGGATAAGAAGGTGGTTGGTGGGTGGCACTGGATCGCTAGGTGGCAGAGTGAGGCACTCAGGCTGGAGGATGGGGTGAGGGGGGTGACACCATATCTATGTAAGGTTCACCATCAATGTTCTATATGCTAAAACATACTTCTTTCCCTTTTTAACTTAATTTAATTTAAATTTATTCTTGTAGGGGATCTTTTTTTCTTTCAAAAAATAATGTATTGTTTAAAAATATTTTTTCATGGTTACATAATTCATGATTTTTCCCACCTCTTTTCCCTTCCCCCTCTTGGAGCAGATAAATAATTCCACTGGAATTGTATCATTGTTCAAAACCTATTCATATATTATTCTTATTTGCAATAAAATAATCTTTTAAATCCAAAACCCCAATCATCCCCATCAAACCATGTGATTGATGATTTGTTTTTCTTTTATGTTTCTACTCCCACAGTTCTTTCTCTGGATGGGGATAGCATTCTTTCTCATAAGTTCCTATGGATTGTCTTAGACCATTGCACTTCTACTTATAGAAAAGTGTGTTACATTTGATTGTACCATAATGTTTCAGTTTCTGTGTACAATGTTTTCCTGGTTCTACTCATTTCCCTCAGCATCAATACCTGGAGTTCTTTCCAGTTCACATGAAATTCCTCCAGTACGTCCTTCCTTTGAGCACAATAGTATTCCATCACCATCAGATACCACAATTTGTTCAGCCATTCATCATTCAATCAACACCCTCTCATTTTCCATTTTTTTGCCACCACAAAGAACATAGCTATAAATATTTTTGTACAAGTATTTTTCCTTATTATCTCTTTGGGGTACAAACCCAGCAGTGCTATTACTGGATTAAAGGGCAGACATTCATTTAAAGCCCTTTGAGCATAATTCCAAATTGTCCTCCAGAATGATTAGATCAATTCACAACTCTACAAGTAGTGTATAGGAATAGGAGGGCCATTCCTCAAAATAATAAACTATATATATGTAAAACCATTAGCAAGTATCATCTGCAATGGCAACAAGTTAGAAGCCTTCTTAAGAAGATCAGAAGTGAAGCAAGGATGTCCATTATCACCTTAATGATTTAATATTGTAATAGAAATTCTACTAGTAGTAATCAGATAAGAAAAAGAAATTGAAGGGATTAAAAGTAGGCAATGAGGAAACTAAACTATCACTCTTTGTAGATGATATGATCATATACTTAAAGAATCCTAGAAAATCAACTAAAAGGTTATTGGAAATAATCAACAACTTTACAAAGTTGTAGTGTACAATATAAACTCACATAAAACTTCTTTTATTTTAGTAGAAACATAGGGGATACATGGATGCAGAATATTATACTTAAAAGCAGAAATAGGCCAAAGGTGGACAATTTTTATGAATTAAAAGAAAGAGTTCAAGTCATTGTGGTGAGAGGTTAGAAAATGCAAGTCAAGAATATGAGTTTAAAAATGTAAATGTCATGTATGTGATAATATGCTTTACATCTGTTGTCTAAGCATACAATTATTGCACTTAACATGCACTCAGAAGAATTTATGGTACTGCCTGAGTCAAGACAGAAGAAATTGATAGTAAAGGGGTGGTTACTTCTAAGTAGGAGTACAGTAGAAATGCATATTAATATTTAATATATAACTCTGGCTACTTACCTAATTATTGTATTTGTACTAATGAAGTGAATGCAATCTTGTTTCCACCCACCATTCATTACATGCATTGCCATTTCAAAAAAAAATGCAACTCTAGACTCCTCTTACTATAAAGTCTCAATTGATGAATTGGATGGTTAATTTTTTTAAATCAATAAACAATTTTTTAAAGATTTGTTGTAAAAATTCTAGGCATAGGTAAGTAATGGATTTTAGACTGAAAATTTTTTTTTTATATCTCATTTTTCTAGAAGGTTAAAATTTCCATGCAAGACAGTATAAAGTTCAACAACAATCACATCAACAACCAGTCAACCAGCATTTATTGATTACCTACTATTTTGAATGTACTGTGTAAAGTGCTAGGGATATGAAGTTTTTGACTTGAAGATATTGCTAAATAAAAGCAGTCAGTCAATGGATATTGTAAGAGGTGGCATTGGGCTATAAACTTGAATGTTTGGAGAACTTAGATCCTATTATAATTGATAATAAGAAATTCTTAAATATGCAATCTAATTTTTGACCTATGCGATTATTCTTTTAGTCAGTTTTGACAATCACAAGCATTTATTGCTCATCTTACCTTCTTATTCAACTAGAGATTTTATCAATCTACTTCATCAATAGTTAGTGTTGATTTTTATAACTATAATTTTCTAATTATTATCATTGTCATAATTGTATAATTCCATTTACAATCTGAAGACTTTAGAGAATATGTCATCTACTTATTTTTATGAATATATAAAATGAGCCCTTTTTAGTGTGACCAATTCTTTTCATCTTCTAGCAATACTTATTTCTGTGGATGTTAAAATTCTAGTGCCTATCTTCCAATAACTCCATGAAATTAGTCCTTCTCATTTAAGATTTCTTGTCAATTTGCAATTTCTTGACCTCCTTCAGGTAGTCTCTATGTTAAGTCCATGAAGAAGGAGGAGCTGGAAGGTGAGGAGAAATTCTGTTTTTTTTCTCTCTTTCTTTCTTTCTTTTATCATGTGTATGTCAAGTCATCTAGTAGCTTTTCCTTCAGTCAATTTTAGAAAGATAGACAAGTATTTGTATTATGAATCCACCCAAACTTATTATACTATTATCTCTTTAAAGCTGCTACAAAAAAAATACTGTTTGAAAAGGGATCCTTGTGTATTCTTTGATTCCTACGAAAGGACATGGGAGAGTCTCACAAGGTAAAATTGCCAAGATATTTCCTTAACTCAGGCTGTGCAGAGCTAGTTAGATCTTGACTGTAATGATTGTCAGGTAGATCTCTGAAGCAACCATGTAAACCAATGCATCTTGTTCCTCAGATTGAATCTGTGTATGTTTCTCTAAACCATCATATATCATTCTGGCCTCTTGATCAAAGTCAACAAGCACCTTATCTGCATGTGGTTTTCACTAACTTCAAAGTGACCCTAGATCAGATCCACAGGGTGGGTTGCAAAATGAGAAAATTAACCTAATTGAATATAAAGATGCACAGCTACTCTAAACCTCTGAGGAATATCTAGAAGAATGCCTAGAAAATTCTAAAATAAAACTCTCATTGTGAGTTTTGTTGTCTATAGCATCAGCTAGTCAGAGGGCCTTGAGATGGACCCCTGGAAGAGACTTCAAAGACCACCTTGTCCAAACACCTCATTTTCCAGATTAGTGGTGCTTAAGCAATATGCCCATGATCACCTGGGAAATAGATGTGAGCAGGATTTGAACCAAGATCCTTGGATTTCAGAGGAAGGGTTTTAGTATTTCATTCTTTTATCATTACTAAATAGATTGCTTTCAGATATTTCTGTTTTCCTAATGAAAATGACTACCAAAACAAAAAAGGGAGTATATGAGAGAGTGTGCATATACACATGCTGTACTGAGCAACTAAAGATCATTTATCAATGCAAACAAATTTAAAAGTACTTCTCCCTTACCCAAAGGCCATAAAACTGTGCACAACTTTTGACCCAGTAATATTATTACTAGGTCTATTCCCAAAGAGATTAAAGATACAGGAAAAGTACCTACCTGTATAAAAATACTTAGAGCAGCTCTTTTTGTGGGGGCAAATATCTAGAAACTGAATAGATCAATTGGGAAATAACTGAACAAGTTGGGATATATGCTTGCAATTGAATACTATTGTGCCATGAAAAATGACAAACAGAAAAATCACACACAAAAAAACCTCTAAAGACTTATATGATATGATGCAAAGTGAAATGAACAGAACCAGGAGAATGTTGCAGAAAGGGATAATAATAATAATAACTATAATGTATGTTATATGATGATCAACTGTGATTGACAAATATTATCAGCAAGGCAAGGATCCAAGACAATAAGGGACTCATGTCAAAAGAGGATAACTACTACTATAGAAGGAACAGATGAAGCATGAATGCAAATCAAAACATCCCATTTGTAAACTTATTTTCTCCTTGAGTTTTTCTCTAGTGAAAGTAATATATTATGAGCATAGAAATATGTATTAAATTATTATACATGAACCAACTATATATTATAACCTACTTTATTGGGCAGGGGGAAGAGATAAGAGGGAGAGAGGGAACATAGATTGCAAAATGTCAGAAAATGAATATTTTACAAATTGTATTGGTAGATAAGCTGGGAGAGATAATAAAATGACATTCTGTTCAAAAATAGAATTGAACATACTACTTTTATTTTTCAAATTTCACATAAATATATACTCATGCATACAAATTTCAATCATAGAGTAACCTTATGATGAAACTAGGTATATAAATAGCTCAGTGTATGAAAAACAGGCCTGGAATCAGGAACCCCAAAATTCTAATTGGTTTTCAGATTCTTATAAGCTAGGTGACCTTGGGCAAATCATTTAAACCTGTTTGGCTCAGCTTCCTCATGTATATAATAATCTGAAGAAGGAAATGGCAGACCACTACAATATTTTTGTCAACAAAATCCCAAATTCAGTTATGGAAAGTCAGACTGGCTGAAAACAACTAACAACAACAAAATGATCCTAACTATTTTACTGATGGAAGAAAATGATGTGAAAATACACTAAGGTTTCACTGCCTTGCAATGCCAGAATTAGAACTCTTATCTCTAAAAAATACCAGGCACCTGGAATTCTGTTATGTAGAAATACTGTTGATTTTTGAGGGTTTGTTTTATAACCTGCTACTGTGCTAAAGCTATTAATTTTTAATTAATTATTAATTAATTATTATCTGTTGATTGCCTAGGACTTTTTAAGTAAATCATTATGTTATCAGAAAATATGGATAGTTTCATCTACTTTAATTTATTCTCATCTCACTACTATAACTATCATTTCTATAACTATATAAAATAATAAAAGGTTTAGTGAGCATCTTTAAAAAAATAAAAACAAAAATACCAGGCAAGCTTATTAACTTTGAGTTCCATTAGTGAGGCTTTGGAAAATTCCACGTGGACCAATAACTGGTCATCATCAAAGACACATATCAAGAAATGCAGGGAGAATGAAAGATTTGTGAGAATAAAATAAAAGAGAAAAAAAAACGTGGCACTAATTCATTTGATAATATATTCTAATTGTTTATTACTCTAATTGTAATATTACGTATTACATATTACATGCTTATTACCTGTCTACTTAGTACAATGCATTAAGGGAAGTACTCAAGGAGCTCTAAAAAGATCTGAAGTTTTGGATGAGCTCAGCCATATGACCTTCTACAAATTACTTATCCTCCCTGGTGATTCCTTGATTGTAAAATAAGGATGTTAGATTAGATTAATTTCAATATCCCTTCAGTCTCTTAAAGTCCATGACCTAACATTTAATAGGAATGATAATATATGTACATATATAAATATAATACAAATTAGATATGGTAAATGAACAAGTAGTACAAGTTCTGAGCTATTAAATGAGGATGAGATAGCTATTAGCCACCCATGAGCTTTAGGCACTATTCAGTATTTTTTACCTATGTCCTCAATGGCCTACTCTTGCTTCTACATCTGCAGTTGCCTTAAGCAAGCAGCACGCTACACTTTAAGTACCGGCTATGTCCCTGCCTTCTCTCCCCTTTGCTTCAGCTCACTCCCCTAACACTTATCCAGGTGAAAGCAGGCCATCAAAGCATAAAAATGCTACCAGAAGTCTGCTTAAGCATTTGTCTTCATGGAGTTGATGGGCAACTTGAATATTTTTCCTGTATATGGTAAGTGCATATATTTTCTATCAATAGTTGTTTGAACATTCTGTCCCTCATTTGAATGTAATATCCTTGAAATTTAGAGACTACATGCTTTTTTTCTATATTCCCAATGTTTAAGCACAATAGTAAATCAAAGATACATAGATATAAATAAATATAGGTATACACACATACACACACACACACACACACACACATATATATATATGTAAACACATATAATTTGACATGGAGGAAGAATTGTTGAGCCTGGGAATTTATTAGAACAAAATTTTCCTAACTTTCTATTCTTCAACCCAACCCTCCGTACAAGGAGATTGGCATGACCCTGATTGACCAAACTCTAAGAGATTGTCATCCTTAGACCCTGTACAACAAAGGAATCTTTGCTTCTATGCCAGTCTTTGATCCTTCTCAGTTTGAACACATCCCCTCTGTGGATACTAGTTATCAGAAAACAATTTAAATTCAAAGATATTTGGTGGACCTAAAGTTCTTAAATATTCTCAATTTGTCATAAGTTTGGATGTGGGTTATCTTATAGGAAAAGAATAACATCAGTGATGAATAATGATCCACATTGACATACTATTGAGCATCTGTTATGTTTTTCTTGTTTTTTTTTAATACATTTGTCAAGGATTAAAATTCATTTTAAAATATATATTTCAGAAAACCTACATGAAGATGATTTGTACCATTTAATGAAAATGATAGAAATAGAACAATAAATCTCACAAAAAAGCTTTTAAAATATGTTGGTAGATTTAATATGTTTAAATACCAGATTATGTCTCCATATTTAAAAATAAGGCTGTTTTTAGCTGTTATCTTTATCAGAGATCACTGACAGATCATGAAACATATATTTGAAATTACTTATCTAAATTGTAACTAAAAATCTATTTCACTGAGAAATTTATAAGTAACTGCTTCCTTTATAGCATGTAATAGTGAGAAAATTGATTGTGTTTTAAAAAGGTGATACACATTTTTGAAAATGAAACTCCTTGGAAGATTGCAAGTACTTTCTTAATGAACCCAATGAACAAATGCTGGATAAATACATATCCTGGTAAATAAATCTCCAAATCTAGAGAAAATAACAATTATTGTCATCAATTACAATTGAGCTTCCAGTAAGTATACCATACTTCTTAGACCTCATACTTAATATTATTTGGTAGCTTAAATGTTTTTCAGTTAAGGATCTCTCCCTTCTACCACATCTCCATCTTTCCCTTAAAAAGAAATCAAAATCAAATTTAATTATGAGCTTAGCTGAGTAATATAAGAATGAAAATTAATATACAATAACCCCAAGAATCATATTTATAAGATTTATTAAAATAAAAACAATAGTTAAAAGGGAACTAACTCAAACCACAGTCTTGATAAAGAAGAAAGAGAGGGAGGAATTCCAGAAAGTTATAAAACATCATGTAAAGATGCATGCAAAAGAAGGGAAAAGGATCCTGGGAAATACAAAAGGTATTCTGGGGAACATATTCCTGGGGTTCAAGATTTTCCAATTCTACATTAATTCTCACAGTAAATCTTGGTACTTTATTCACACAAAGAGCATAAGACATATTCTAAGAACAGTTAAGGTTGGATGTTTTTTTTTTAATTTTTCAGAACATTCAACTATTAATTAAAGTAATAGTCATTTTATTTAAACTATATTCTAACCTTCATTGTAATATAAAGGGAAAACATCTGTCAAAGAAATAGCTGACATCAAGGGCTGTTATATATTTTATTATAATAATATTATTCATAAGCTGCCTGAAATTTGATCTAATATTTAGATCAAATGTTGCCCCCTTTTAGCTTTTTTGAGATATTAATTACTCTATCTTAATTTCTGTTTGTTATACATTTGGTCCTTGAGAAAGATAGCATTTTCAAGCTCTGGGTATTTGAAGAATTCTTATATAGCAACAGGATGTTCATTAAAAGTGAAATTCTGCTGTCATTGTAATTAACTCATTAGGGATGCATCCAAATTCATCACTATTGAAAGCTTGATTCTAACAATTTCCTAAAGCATTGTACTCTGTAAAATGAAAAGTCACATTATATGCTTATTACTCATCATATAGTTGAAGTATTATCTATATTTGAAAAATATAATTAGCTATAACTTTAATTAAAATATCTGACTCCCACACACCATGATGTAGGGTTTTGTTTTGTTTTTTTACATCTTTCCTGCATGTGTTGATGATATCTTAACTCTATTTTTTAATCCAAACAGTGCCAACAATTTTGTAGGGTTTTTTTCTTTGATGGGTTAAGGGGGAGGGGAGCAAGAAAGAAAGAGATTTCATGTATTTTAAATTAATCCAGAAAGATGAACTATCAAATTACAGATGATTTCTTGAATGAAATCCCTATTATCTTTGGATTTGAATAGCTCCAAATTTTATAATAAATATTTGTCATCTATTTAGCACCTGAGTGGGTGTCTCATAAAGCTTCTGATTTTAAAAGGTTTAAGAGAAGGCAAACAAAGACAAAGATAATTTCTTATTGATAATGGGATAAACATGTTTGTAATGATAATTCCTAGCAATTCTGAGATTTTGGGTTCTGTTTTTTTTTTAAATTAAATTTCAGCTAATCCAATTAGTTGAGTGAGAGTCATTTTTTTAAGATGACAGCTAGCATGACTATGCTCCTATGATTCTCTCAGACATTAGAAAAAGTTTTGGACTAGGTAGGAGTCGAGAAAATTTGATATTATTCTTTGCCTATTAACGAGGTGTGTGGTATTAATTTTCCCTAAAAGAACTAAAGAAGAAACATTGAAATATCTATATTCTCACACATAATGGATTTTATATTACTATTTTTCTTAATATTGTCCCAAATCTTTATTCCTTAGCTGAAACATTAGGTAAAGTCATCATTTTCCCCCTGTACACCTATGCATTGCTATTCTAGAAATAAATTTTAAATTCTTATTCAGAAACCATAAAATTATGAGCCATAAGAGACCATTTTATATTCATAGCTCCTGAAATAAAACAATAAATAAAAATATTGAACATTAAATACTTTTTTAATATTAGAAATGGTTACTGACTGAAGAGTTGGAAAAGATCTCCAAACATATTGAATCAGACCATCCTACAAATATGGATTCTTGGGATGCATAGAGGCCAAGAGATCTGACCAAAATCATACCACCAGTAAATACAAGGGAAAGATTTTGACCCAGTTCAACTGATGCTAGAATAAGGATCTTTCTAACAGGAGAAAACTAAAGAAGACATAGAAAGAGATTAAATAAAGAGAAGATAAGGCTCATGTAAAACATAAAATAAAAATATTATACCACGCCCCAAAGCCCCTTCAGGAAGGTATAAATCTAGAGACAATTCATAAATTATAGAATCTCAGAAGCAGTGGAAATGGCAGCAGTAACATAATACAACTTATACCTAGAGAGAAATCTCCCTTGACATTTGACAGGAGGTCATTCATCCCTCACTCTAAGCTCATTACTGAGGAGAGTGTCAGTCACTCTTAAGGTAGCTCATTCTATTTTAAAATATCTCAAATTATTAGGATTTTTTTTCTGAAACAGAATCAGAACTCTTCTCTTTGGAAATGCTACTCATACTTCCCTCCAAAGCCAAGTACAAGAAATCTAAAAGTCTTTTATTCCGCTGGGCATAAAATGAGACCCAAGTTTTAAAGTGCTAGGTCCACCACTAAGTTAAGTACTTTAATCTTTTTAAGGCAGTTTCCTCACTTATGAAATGAAAGCATTAGATTAAATGACATTTTAGTTGCCTCTCAAGTACTACAATTGCAATCAGCATCTAGGATATGTCTTCTTGAGAGCAATAACAACAAAAATCATTGTGATGATATATGCATAAATATCTTTATTTCAATGTAGAAGGAGCTTCTATAGAAGAGACAGGCTATTGCCCTTTGATTGTAAAATTTTGAACCTAACAAATACACTTTACATGAGTTGATTAAAATGTATTTTTTCAAGGATTGTTGAAGAAATCAAATTCATTTACACCAAATCTGAAAAGCTTACTGAAAAACAAAGGTGATAAAAGACATAGGGACATATTTGGAGAATTTTTCATTGGCATTTTGTGAGCACATATGTTTCAGCACAGCTTCATGAAGGCAGAACAGCACCCCCAAAGCTTTTATTTCTGAAGGTAAAAACAGAAAAGGAAAAAAAAAGATACACATTGGATTCTAACTACCTACTTTAAGTGTCATGATAGTGAGTGTCATGGAAATATTTAAAGGGCATTAAATAAAAACCATCTTTATTTTTAAAGGAAAATCCCATGTGGTTTACAAAGGTAATAATTTCTTTTTTCAAATATACCCTGTAGAGCGGTATGGTCATCATTTTGGTTTACTATTCAAATGGGTATGTTCATTAAGAGGAGAAATTTTTTTTCATCTAGACCAATCTAGACTCATAACTTTCTCCTTCATCTCAGGGGAAGAGATGGCCTTCCTCCTTGCTAAAATCTAGGCCCATCTACTTTACCCTGTATCTTTATCCTATTGTCTCTTTCAAAACTTTGTTCCACTCACCTTTTTTATTTATGATTTTCTTTAATCTTTATATATTTGCTTCTCTTCTGTCTATAGGTATATTTAGTTGTTCCTTTCCTAACCACAAAACAAAAACAAAGATTAACTCCTCCCCTTTCTCTTCAAATGAAGCTATAATTATATTTGGTTACTTTCCTTGACCTCGAAATTTCTAGTGGAAAATAAACCAAATATACTCACTGTTTTCACTTCCTTACCACCACACACACTAAAACAATATGTGATTCCATTTTCGTTTCCATTCCTCAAATAACAATGCTGTATCTTGGGTTTTCAAAGAATGTCTAAAATTCTAAATCCAGTGCCCTTTTCATAGCTTGGTTCTTTCTAAAGTTTTTGTAGCACCTGGCTCTTATTTTCTTTCTTTCTCTATACACTGTGTGCTCTTCTTGCTTCTATATACATCGTTATCCTCCTTCTGCTAACTTGACTGTTTCCCAGTTTCTATCACTGGTTCTATTTCTTAACCCCAACTCATTATTCCTACTATGAGGTTTTCAAAACAGAGCTAGCCCGTCTTATTTCACCATATTCAAGTCTATGCCATCATTTCTGAGATTTTTTTCCTGTCTTGTCCTCAATGAAATCTTGTCAATTCTATTTCTATAACAGCTCTCACAGCAATCTGATCCACCTAGAGTAGTGCCATTCAAATTTATACTTTTATAATGTCCTGACAGATTTATTGTGATAATTTCTAATATTTTTAGTCTTTATTTCCCAATTCCCAATCCATCTCATATACATTTGCCAAATATTTTCCTAGTTCAGAGCTTTAAATATATCACTTCTATATTCAATAACCTTTAGAAGGATTGACACTGTCTCAAAGATGAAATATAATATTTGGCCTTCCATTTTAGATGCTTCACAATTTAATTCTATCTTTTTTGTCTTATTTTGCATCCAGGGTTATGCTTGTAAATATTTAAACACATTTCTCTGCAGAGAAATATGGATATATCTGTTGGATATATGTTTAAATTTAGTCTTTTCTATTAACTCATTATTACACTCTTACCTCAAACCCTTGTGTGGCTTTAAAATTTTTTTTTAATTAATTTTTTTTACAGTAATCTCTTTATTTACCTCCCTCCCCTCCACCCACCCTTTCCGCAGCGGACAAGCAATTTCATTGGTTTTTACATATGTCCTTAATCTGAACCCATTTCCATGTTGTTGATATTTGGACTAGTGTGTTCATTTAGAGTCTACATCCCCAACCATATCCCTTCGACCCAAGTATTCAAGCAGTTGTTTTTCTTTGGGGTTTTTACTCCCACTGTGTTTCCTCTGAAGGTGGGTAGTGTTTTTTCTCATAGATTCCTCCAAGTTGTTCATGATCACTTCAATGCCACTAATGGACCAGTCCATTACATTTGATTGTACTATAGTGTATCAGTCTCTGTGTACAATGTTTTGCTGGCTCTGCTCATTTCCCTCTGTATCACTTCCTGGAGGTTGTTCCACTCCCCATGGAATTCCTCTACTTTACTATTCCTGTGAGCACAAAAGTATTCCATCACCAACATATACCACAATTTGTTCAGCCATTCCCCAATTGAAGGACATCTCCTCATTTTCCACTTTTTTGCCACCACAAAGAGTGCAGCTATGAATATTCTTGTACAAGTCTTTTTCTTTATAATCTCTTTGGGGTACAAACCCAGCAGTGCTATGACTGGATCAAAGGGCAGACAGTCTTTTAGCGCCCTTTGGGCATAGTTCCAAATTGCCCTCCAAAATGGTTGGATCAATTCACAACTCCACCAGCAATGAATTAATATCCCAACTTTACCATACCCCCTCCAGCATTAACTACTTTCCTTTGTTAGTCAATCTGCTAGGTATGAGGTGATACCTCAGAGTTGTTTTGATTTGCATTTCTCTGATTATAAGAGATTTAGAACACCTTTTCATGTGCTTTTTAATATTTTTGATTTCTTTAACTAAAAATTGCCTATTCCTGTCCCTTGCCCATTTATCATTTGGAGAATGGCTTGGTTTTTTTTGTACAACAGGTTTAGTTCTTTGTAAATTTGAGTAATAAAACCTTTGTCAGATGTTTTAGTAATGAAGATTATTTCTCAATTTGTTACTTCCCTTCTAATTTTGGATGCATTTGTTTTGTTTGTACAAAACCTTTTTTAATTTTATGTAATTAAAATTTTTGATTTTACATTTTGTGATTTTTTTCTAGCTCTTGTTGGTTTTAAAGTCTTTCCTTTCCCAAAGATCTGACAAGTATACAATTCTGTGTTCACCTAATTTGCTTATAGTTTCCTTCTTTGTGTTCAGGTCATTCACCCATTCTGAGTTCATCTTGGTGTAGGGTGTGAGATGTTGATCCAAAGCTAATCTCTCCCATATTTTCTTCCAGATTTCCCAACAGTTTTGATCAAAAAGTGGGTTTTGGTCCCCAAAACTGGGATCTTTGGGATTATCATAGACTGCCTTACTGGGGTCACTTACCCCAAGTCTATTCTACTGATCCTCCTTTCTGTCTCTTAGCCAGTACCAAATTGTTTTGATGACCACTGCTTTATAGTTTAGTTTGAGATCTGGGACTGCAAGTCCTCCTTCCTTTGTATTTTTTTTTCATGATTTCCCTGGATATCCTTGATCTTTCAGTAAAAAAATTTTTAGTAGTTCAATGGGTATGGCATTAAATAAGTAAATTAATTTGGGCAGGATTGTCATTTTTATTGTGTTAGCTTGTCCTACCCATGAGCAATCAATGTTTTTCCAATTGTTAAGATCTAGTTTTAATTGTGTATTGTAGTCTAGTGTCTAGTTTTAATTTGTAGTTGTATTCATATAGTTCCTGTGTTTGTCTCAGCAAATAGATTCCTAAGTATTTTATATTGTCTAGGGTGGTTTTAAATATAATTTCTCTTTCTAATTCTTGATGCTAAAATGGGTTGGAGATATGTTGAAATGCTGATGACTTATGTGGGTTTATTTTACATCCTGCTACTTTGCTAAAGTTCTTGATTATTTTGACTAGCTTTTCGGTTGATTCTCTAGGATTCTTTAAATATACCATCATATCATCCGTAAAGAGTGATAGCTTGGTCTCCTCATTGCCAATTTAATACCTTCAATTTCTTTTTCTTCACTAATTGCTACTGCTAGCATTTCTAGAACAATATTAAATAGTAGAGGTGATAATGGGTATCCTTGTTTCATTCCTGATCTTATTGAGAAGGCTTCTAGTTTATCCCCATTGTAGATGAGATTTGCTGATGGTTTTAGATATATACTGTTTATTATTTTTAGGAAATGCCTTTCTATTCCTGTACTTTCTAGTGTTTTCAATGGAATGGGTGTTGTTTTTTATAAAAAGGCTTTTTCTGCATCTATTGAGATAAACGTGATTTTTCTCAGTTTGCTTGTTAATATGGTAAATTATGTGGATGGTTTTCCTAATATTGAACCATACTTAGATTCCTGGTATGAATCCTACCTAGTCATAGTGAATAACCCTTTTGAGGACTTGCTGGAGTCTTTTTGCTAGTATCCTATTTAAGATTTTTGCATCTATATTCATTAGGCAGATTGGTCTATAGTTTTCTTTCTCTGTTTTTGCCCTGCCTGATTTTGGGATCAGTACCATATTCGTGTAATGAAATGAATTTGGTAGAACTCCTTCTTTGCTTAATTTGTTAAATAGTTTGTTTAATATTGGGATTAGTTGTTCTTTGAATGTTTGATAGAATTCATTTGTGAATCCATCTGGACCTGGGAATTTTTTCTTAGGGAGTTCTTTGATGGCTTGTTCAATTTCTTTTTCTGATATGGGGTTCTTTAAGTATTCTATTTCTTCCTCAGTTAATCTAGTCAATTTATATTTTTTGTGAGTATTCATCCATATCACCTAGATTACCATATTCGTTGCCATATATGCCATATGCCATGTGCATAATAGTGTTTAATGATTGTCTGAATTTCCTCTTCATTAGAGGTGAGGTGTCCCTCTTCATCTTTTAACCTTTCAATTTTTTTTCTTTCCTTTTTTAAATTATACTGACCAGTACTTTGTCTATTTTATTTGTTTTTTTTCAAAATACCAGATTCTAGTCTTATTTATTAAATCAACAGTTCTTTGACTTTCAGTTTTTTTTTTAATTTTTCCTTTGATTTTTAGGATCTCTAATTTAGTCTTTATCTGAGGATTTTAAGTTTGTTCACTTTCTAGTTTTTTTAATTTGAATTCTCAATTAATTTGCCCTCTGCCCTCCCTAATTTGTTAACATATGAACTCAAGGATATAAATTTTTCCCTGCATATTTGTTTGGCTGCATCCCATAGGCTTTGAAAGGAAGTCTCATCTTTGTAATTTTCTTCAAAGAAATAATTAATTGTTTCTATGATTTTTTTCCTTGACTAACCAGTTTTGGAGAATTGTATTGTTCAATTTCCAATTAATTTTTGATTTACCTCTCCATGTACCCTTACTAATTATTATTTTCATGGCATTGTGATCTGAGAAGGTTGCATTTATGTTTTCTGCTCTTTTGCACTTATTTCCTATCTCAAACTTCTTTACCCTCCCATTGTATTGATGTTCACTCCCTCCCACCATGAGCTTCTTTGTGACATATAAATTTATCCCCTTTTGTATCGTTTCCCATTTCTTTTAGTATTAACCTTTTTTTAGTTCTAGTTGTATATATATACATATATATTTATGTATATATATATGCATACATATATCTATATACCTATTTATGTCTCATTTCATCCTATACAGCTTGTCACTATTCCAAGTGTAATTCTTCTAGCAACCCAATTGATAATAACAGTTTTTAAGAGTTACCAATGACCTGTTTTCTTACAGGGATACATATCATTTTACCTTATTGAGTCTCTTAAAAAAGGTTTTGTTGTTTTCTTTTGTTTTTTTTTCCTCTTTTTTTTAATTACCCTTTGATGATTCTCTTGAGTTCTGTGCTTGGGCATCAAATTTTCTGTTCAGGTCTGGTCCAAATTCTTGGAATTCTTCTATTTGAATGACCATACTTTCCCCTGTATGAATATAGTCAGTTTTGCTGGGTAGTTGATTCTTGGTTGTAGACCTAGTGCCTTTGCTTTCTGGAATATCATAGCCCATGCCTTTTGGTCCTTCAGTGTAGATGCAGCCAGATCCTGTGTTATCCTCACTGTGGTTCCATGGTCTGTGAATGACTTCTTGGCAGCTTGTAATATTTTTTTCTTTGGTCTGATAGTTCTTTAATTTGTCTATAATATTCCTGGGTCTTTTCAGTTGGGGATTAAGTATAGGAGATGATCTGTAGATTCTTTCAATCTCCACTTTTCTCACTTGTTCTAGAATATCAGGGCAGTTTTCTTGAATAATTTCCTGTATTATTATGTCCAGGTTTTTTCTTTTGTCATGGTCTTCTGGTAGACTAATGATTCTTAAATTGTCTCTCGTTGAACGATTTTCTAAATCTTCTGTTTTGTGAATGAAATGCTTCATATTTTCCTCAATTTTTCATTCTTTTGGTTTTGTTTTATAGTGTCCTTTTGCCTTGTGAGGTCACTTAATTCTAGTTGTTGTATTCTGGTTCTTAAAGACTGGATTTCATCCCTGGTTTTTTGATTATCCTTCTCTTTCTGGTCTGATTTTCTTTGGAGGCCATCTGTCATCCTCTTTACCTCATCTCTCATCTCCTTTGCCTCATCTTTTATCTCCTTTGCCTCATTTTCAAGCTGTATGATTTTGGCTTTCAAGACACTATTTTCTGTTTGCATATGACTTATCTTAGTTTTTAAGTTCTTTTCCCAATTGTCTTCAGCCTCTCTTAATTGTGTTTTGAATTGCATTTTGCGTTCTTCTAAAGCCTGTATTCAATTCACTGGGATTTCTGATTTATCATTTGATGATCCCTACTCCTCTGTTCCATTTAGTCTTTGTTTGTTGCCTGTATATAAGCTGTCTATTGTAATTTCTTTCTTCTTGTCTGTTATTTGCTCATATTTACTCCTTCTTTAATCCCCATATGTGTCTGTGCTTTGCTCCTCTCATTTTTTTTTTTTTTGGTTTTGAGGTTTTCTGTCAATCTCCCCTCTTGGAGCTTTGACAGAAGATCTCTCCATGCAGTCTGTGTGGAAGGGGTGTTGGAGTTTGAGCTTCCTTTTCCTCTGGAGGCTTTTGATTGGATTAAAGTCCAGCACTCTGTGGGAGAAGTTTTTGGAGCTTGGGCTTCCCTGACCTTTGAAGTCTTTTAATGGGATTAAGTTCAGCTGGGTTGGGCTGGATATACCCTGAGACCAAAACCTCCTGGAAGACTGGATCAATATGGAGGGTCTCTGCCACTGTGGCCAGGCTGCTCACTCCTCACTCTAGCTCCTTCCTCACCAACTGTGTTCAATGCTCTGAGCCTGGCACAGCCCTGACAGCAAGGCGCACCCTACAGACCAGCACCTTTGCCCGCCCAAGGGTTTCCACTGCCACTGGAGGCTCTACATGGGGGTGAGGGATCATGGGACCTTCCTTCTGCCTTCCCCTTAATCCTGAGTGTTCTTAAATTCCAGCTTTTGGGAGGCGTACCTTTTGGATTGAGTCCAGCATGAGGGTTCCTTGACTTTGTCTTGTTGTTAGGTTTGATTTTCATTCCCCTTGAAGCATTTAGTTTGTAATTGGTAAGGAAGGGTATTCAGAGGTCTGAACTTTTGCTGCTTCTATGCAACCATCTTGACTACACCTCCTGGATTCAGGTCTTCCTGATTTCCTTGTGTGGTTTTAAGCAAATCATTGCATGCCCCAGAGCCACTATTCTTATCTATCAAATGAAATTGTTGGTAGAGCTACCCAGCTTTAGAGTTATCTTCTAGCTCCAAATCAATGATCCTATAATCTCTAAAGTTAACCTTCTCTCTTTTTTAAATGTAATTTTCTAGAGATTCCTTTGCCCTTAGCATATCATTTCATACTAATTTGTACCTGATAGCTCCATCCCACTCCATATTAGATTGTAGACTCTTATAAGAGAAACTATTAAATTTCACCTTTGGTTCCTCCATCCTCTGTTTTGAAATCCTTTTGTTATTGTAAAATTTCCTCTCATGATTCTGCTCACTTCACTTTGTATCACTTGTATAAGTATTCTTTGCTACTATGTTTTTATTTCTTATGGCACAATAAAACTCCATCAAAATCATATACTGTAATTTGTTCAGTCATTCTCCCCATTATTCAGCTTGTAAAATTTTGGCACCACAAAAAAGCTTTTTAGGGTACAGATCTCATAATGACCTTATGTCAAAAAGTATGCACAGTTTAATAGCTTTGGGGGCATATTGTCTATTATTTTCTATAATGTAAGTATCAAATTAAAGTTTTGCCTAAATTGCATTGATATATCTGAGTTCTCACAGTCTACCTAGCATTTGTCATTTTCTTTTTTGTGACAAATCTAATTATCTTATTGGTGGTAAACTGGAGTTGTTGAAATCTGGATTTCTTTCTTTATTAGTCCTTTACATCAAAACATTTTTCTTAAGGCTATTGATAACATGGAATGAAATGACAATGTGTTTAATAACTATGGGAGAGGATACATTAAAAAAAGTGAAGGAAGACTTAAAAAATTAAAGGATTAAATGCTTCTATCACTTGTTAATTGACTTAAAAAAAAGAACTTATTGTGACAGTATTATTTTTTGTTCCATTAAACAAATCAAAATTTTTTATGAAAAAATATCACTGTACTTTTCTCCTACTAAGCTCCAGTATCTTTGTATATAAAAAACAAAAGCACCTGAGATTTATTTTCATCCTCACTTACATGAATTTTCCTTATTCTATCAACATCCAATTATTAAAATCTTTGGACTATCTACTATGGATACAAATGCACAAAATGAAATGTTTTAGAGAATTTGCTTAAATTCAAAAGAGTATCTCACTCGTCTGAACCAGTATACTCTCTCCCTTTTCTGAACAAAGAATTGTGATCATACTACACTTGACATTTCACTTACCCTAACTAGTATTTTAGTCTCATTTATTCCAGTAGACTGTAAACTCCTAGAGATCAGTTGACAGTGATTATATCTCATGACATTTGCCCACTCCATTGTATTAAGCCTAAAGTTTTACACTATTAAATAATTCAATATATGTTTATTCAATGTACAAATCAATGAACTAGTGTGATTCTTAAATTTAGAATAAAAATAGAAATCAAAAGTGATATATATATATGAAAATACATGAAATACATATTACATGAGTATAAGGAAAAGGAAGAAAATGCTTGATTGAGAAAAAAGAAACATCATCTGAAAATAGAAAATATTACACAAGATAATTCAACATATTAAAAAAAATTGCTTATATATTGGTTCATGCATGGAGAGGCTTACAGTCCATTTCTAAACCTGTCCTTTTTAAAAAATCCAACCTTCTGCAATGGAATTTATACTATGTATTGGTTCCAAGGGAGAAGAGCTGTAAGGGCCAGACAAAGGAGGTTAAGTGACTTGCCCAGGGTCACCCAGCAAGGAAATATCTAAGGTCAGATTGGAATCTAGGACCTCCCATCTTTAGGTATGGCTCTCAATTCACTGAGCTACTCAGCTGCCCCCTGTCCCTATGCTTTTAAAGGAAGTAAATCACATTTTATTTAATAAGCATTGATCACTATTGAGCAGTAATAGTGCAGGTAAATAGAATTCTGAAAATCGCACCACTGTAAGAAAATACAAGAATAAGCATGTATTTTGCTGTGTGTACATTTATATACATATATGTATATATATATATATAAACATTGTACATAAATGTCTATTTATATATTATTTATTAATCTCTCTATATATAGATACAGAAATACACACATGTATTGTTCTACTAGTCAAGATTTTTAACAAAGAAAATTAAGCAAGCATTTCTTAGAAATTATATGAAACTTTAGGAACAAATTTGCTCAGAATTAGGTTAGTTCAGGCAATTTTTTTCCAAAATGATTTAATTCCACACTGATTTCCTCTGCTCCTAACCACCATTCTATCACCATGGCATGCCTTTTCATCATAACTACTACAGATAACTGTTAAAAAATTATGGAACATGTGTTCAGAGTATGATCTTTTTTTATAGTTCTGATATACTGGTATAAAAGAATACTCTCCAATCTGTTACTATTTATGTGTTTAAATTAGCAATTTGAAAATTACACAAATCGTACTAACAATATTTAATGGAAGCTAACCTTCTGACTGCTAATAACATATAAAAACCTACTCTCTGTAATTATTTTCTGGAAAGCAGTAATTTTGACAAGAACTTATATACTCTCCATTTTTTCCCATTTGAGGGAGGAGATGTTTAAGATTAACCACTAGAGAATTGCAATAATTTAAAACAATAGTTGTGGGATAGCCTGGATATTCAGGTGAAGCTATGAGTATAGAAACAATAGCATTAATTATTAACCTTTGAAACTATTCTAAGCTCATATATTCTTCTCTGTTCCAAGGCAATTCCAGCTTCCTTTTGGTATTTAGTATTTTCACTAATATGATTTTTCTTAGTTTTATTTATGTCTCATGAAAGATCTAATGTGCAAGTATCAACTTTTAATGTCCAATGACCATACACATACACATTCAATTGGGTGAGATTTCACAAGACAAACTCAAGAAAACACTGCCACAATAGGATCAATTTCAGTTGCTGGTTGTTGCTGTGCAGATATCATATCATTCTTAGTTCAGATGGTTTTGACAGAAGAGGTGTTACCATTATAATCAAGTTTGTCATGAGGAATACTATGTTAATAGATGATATGGCCAAAGATGAACCAGCCACTTCATCCATTATTTATTATAAGAGGAATGCATTATGCTAAGATATATTTCCAGCCACAAACCTTCCTGTTAAATTGTTTTCCTTTTGTTTTACAGCATATTGATGATTTTCTCAAATTACCTTATTAAACAAAAAACAAACACAATTTCCCCCCCTAAATAAATAAATAGGAAAACATGTACCTGTTCTGGAACCCATATTGTTTCCTGTAACATCCAATGCCATGAAAGTGCAAGGCAATTGCCAATATTTTACTTGAGAATTTATAACGTTAAACAGATGATCCAGAGTTCTTGTGGTATTTAATATATGCCTCACACTTTAGCCATATATCCCTGTGTGATTTCAAAATTTCTTTAAAACCACCTTATCAGGGAATGTTGGGTATTATTTTATAATGAAAAGTTTAAATTATTTTAAAGTAATTTTAGTGTAAGAAATTTGCTGTCTCCCAGAATCCAAAAGCTGAACTCCTTTTGGAATATTCCTTTGAGATGCCCATGGACACCTCATGTTACTTTGGGAGATCCTGAGGAAAAAAAAAAGATATACAATATTGAGCTTTGGGGGGGGTTAAATTAATTTGTTTTTGTTAAAATGAATTTGTTTTTATTAACTGCATTTGTTTTATTAAATGCTTTTATTTTGTATGTTGTGTGAAAGGTGGCTGCCTCCTAATTGGTTTTGTTTTTGTTTCCCTTTTATTTCCTTATCCCCAGAGTGTTGTATTTTCCCTTGTAAAAATTGTACGTATTTTTACTTTGCAATGTTTGAGATGATCCATTGGGGAGACTGGTCTCCCAAAGGATCACAGGGGAAATATGAGTTTTAAAAAATATTGTGTCCAAGGGACTTCATTTCCCCACCTTTTTTACTTTTCCTGGGGTCCCCTTGTCTTTAGTCCCTGTGTTGTGCCTTTGACTGGCTTCTTTTATAAGTTTGTTGAAACCCATGTTGCGGGGACTTTTGGGGCTTTAGCTTGAGGGCAGCAATTGTGGGTCTCTGGCTTTTTGCTTGTTCACTCAAGCTGAAGAAATACTTTTCTCTCTCACTTTGTTGATATAAAATCCTATAAATTTAAAGTCTTGGAGTATTCATTCATTTTTAGTCTTACAACTGACAAGATTTGACCATACACAAGAGAGGCAGTATAGGTTCTCAACCTAGCCAATTTGCCTTTATGCCATGTTTTTATAGTTCCTTTATGAAAACAGCAATGCTTTTTGGTGTCCATTTAAATATCTAAACTATATATTTACATTTCTATAAATATGTATGTACATATATTATATGTAACATATGCTTTATATATTATATAGATCTATACATTTTATTTTTTTATATTTATTCATTTCTATAAATGAAATCACTTTTCAATTTAAAAAGAAAAATCTCTATACTTTAGCCATGACACACTCAAAGTCTGAATCTTAGAGCACACACCAGATGTGTTCTTCCATTAATCCACACATATTGGGTATATTGTCCAAATATTTCTAAAATTCTTTACCTACTAATATAATCCAGTTTTTAATTCCCTACTTAGTCCATAAAGATATGAAAATGTTCTTAACTACCTTGATAAGTTTTTGCTTTGTCAGGATAATTACACTATATTAATTTAGCAGACTTATTAAAAACTTTGGTTACTTTCAGATTGGGAACCTGAGAACTTAGGCTAGCATTTAGTTCTCACCAGATTAGTTTCAGCAGGCTTCCAAGAAAACTATGAGAAAGAAAAGGTTAATGTGGATTAATAAAAGGACAGGTCTTTCAGAAAGCTCTTTTAATAGTACTTTGAAAGCTGGATAAGCCTAAAAAAATAACACTTCTGATATGAAATTATCCCCCTTCAGACTAAGAAAATCTTAGAAATAGTATCAAAATAAAAACCTATTTCTAAAGCATAGAACCACATCATTAACATAATTTTTAAAAAAATATAGCATTATTTCCTATTCTGTATTTTTGTTTTGCAGTCATTTTCAGGCATATCCTACCATTTGCGATACCATTTTTTTTCAAGGCAAAGATACTGGAATTGTTTCCATTTACTTCTCTAGATGATTTTACAAATTTGGAAACTGAGGCAACAAGTTAAAATGACTTGCCCATGAACAAATAGATAGTAAATGTCTGCAGCAAGATTTGAACTTATTAGATTAATCTTCTTGACTTCATCACTAGCCACTTGCCACTGTGCCACAAATTGTACTGCCCAATTTTGTAATTTTTATTACTTTTTGAAGACTTCTGGGGGTGGAGCCAAGGTGGAGGAGTAACCCAGAGCAGCTCTATGCCACTATTAGAATCCTTTCTGACAAAGATTAAAATATCACCATAAAATGAATACAAGAGTGAAAGAAATAACAAGGGGACAGAGTAAAACAACTTTCAAAAAAGAGAAAAACCCAAAAGGTAGGGAAAGAACATCTAGTGTGCTGGGGTGAGAAGAAAGCAGAGTCAGTGAGAAGCTGTAGCAAGGAGGAAAGAGAAAGTCAAAAGCAAGCCACATACCCTCCCCCCCCCCCATATGCTGTTCAAGATTTGGAACATATGTTCAAGCCAACCTCTAGATCCTGAGATCCTGCCTGGGCAAATAGAGGCACAAACCATACCCTTTGAGATTTCAAAACTGTGGAGAAGTTTGGAGCCTCACACCAGGGAATTCTAGTCTTGGCTTAGGATAAGGACTTAATTCATATTTTGGGGTGTCCAATGGCTCTAAGTATTAAATAATGGTAATTTTGGCTCAAGGTGGACCTCCAAGACAGGATAAGCAAGGGTGAACCTAATTGGATCAAGCACACAGTGAGACCAAAAACTTAAACCTAAGCCTAGTGCTAGAATTTGATCAGCTCCTGTCCTAATCAAAATCAGAGTGAGATCAAAAACTTATAAGTCTGAGAAAACTCTTTAAGCTATCAGCATCTAAATGGTCAATTGAATCAGCAAGTAGAGGGCACTCTAAGAGCTTTCAGCCCTCAGACCATCACATCATCCACTCAAACCTACCTATACCTATGTAGGAAAAATTAGCAAACAACCAAAACAGTACCTAATTCTAAAGAATTTTTATGGAGATGAAGATCAAGGTACAGATGCAGAAGGGGGCAGTGAAAGCAAAGAAAACACATGCAAAATCTGAAAGAAAAATATGGATTTAACTCAGATTCTGGAAGAACTCAAGACTTCAAAAAACAATGAGAGAGGCAGAGGAAAAGTTGGAAAGAGAAAGTGTCACTAGAAGAAATTAAAGTAATGTAAGAAGAAATGGGCCAATAGAAAAAAATGGAGAACCAAAAACTGACAGAGGAAAATCAAGTCTCAAAAATCAGAATTGACCAACTACAAACTAATGAATTCACAAGAAATCAAGAAACAATAAAGCAGAATCGAAGGAATGAAAAAAATAGAGGAAAACATAAACTTTCTTATTTTTAAAAACTGACCTAGAAAATAGATTTAGGAGAAATGATTTTTTAAATTATTGGACTACCCGAAAGCCATGATCAAGAAAAACTCTTGGATATAATATTATCAAATATTATCAAAGATAACTGCCAGAGATACTTGAACAAGAAAATAAAATTGAAATTGAAAAAATTCACAGATCACCTCCAGACAGAAATCCTCAAATGACAGTTTTCAGGAATATAATAGCTAAATTCAAGGGCCATCAAGCCAAGATAAAAATACTTCAAACAGCCAGAAAAAACATTCAGATACCAGGGAGCTACAATTAGCATCACACAGGAACTAGCAGCTCTTACCTTAAAGGATTGAAAGGCATGGGATATTATATTCAGGAAGGCCAAAGATTTGGTTTACAACCAAGAGTCACGTCTCCAGAGAAATTTAGTATATTATTTCAGGGGGAAAATGGACATTCAATAAAACAGAAGATTTCCAAATATTCCTGAGGAATAAGCCAGAACTAAAGAAAAAAGTTGAAGTTCAAACACAAGATACAAGAGAAGCCCCAAAAGATAAATGAGATAGAAAAAATTTAAGGGATTCATCAAGGTCAAAATGGAAAGAGGATTTCTGTAATTCTCAAAAGTTACTCTTATTAGTAGAGAAGATAGAAGGAATTTACCCAGAAAGACAGTGGGAAAGTAAGCTGATTATGATGATATGATGTATTTGATAATATAAGATATTATGATACATATGTAAATGTGATGACATGAAATAATATGTATTTATGATATGTATGCATAAAACGATATGTTTAAAAATCAAGGAGTGAAAGAGGGTTGCACTGAGAGAAAAGGGAAGGGAGAGATTTCAGAATGGGGTAAATTACATAATATAAAGAGGTATGAAAAATTATTAAAGAAAGGGGAGGACAGGGGTGGTGATAAGCAATACTTAAACTTTACCCTCATCATAACTGGTTCAGTGTGGTTAAAACAAGTATACTCAGTGGGTAAAGAATTCTATCGACCTATAGAGTAGTAGAATAACACAAGGGTAGGGTGAGGTAATTGAAAGGAGGGGAAGTATAAGGGTGACCAAAAACAAAATTCTGGTGATGAGGAACAGAGTGAAAGGGAATAGAGCAGGATTTAAAAGGGATAATATGATGGAGGGCAATACACAGTAATTATAATGATAAATGTGAAAGGGATGAACTCACCTATTAAATGGAAGCTGATAGCAGAGTGGATTAAAAACCAGAAACCTACTATATGTTGTTTAAAAGAAATATATTTAAGACAGGCTAACACACACAGATTCAAGGTAAAAGGCTGGAGCAGAATTTATTATGTATCAACTAAAGTTAAAAAAAAAAAGGCAGGAGTAGCAATAATGATACCAGGCAAAGATAAAGTAGAAATTGATCTGATTAAAAGAGATAAGGAAGGAATTACATTTTGCTAAATGGTACTATAAAAAATGAAGTAACATCATTACTAAATATTTATGCACCAAAAGGTATAGCACCTAGATTTCTAAAGAAAAAATTAAAGGATCTCAAGGAGAAAATAGATAATAAGACCATACTAGTGGGGGATCTGAAACTTCCCCTTTAATAACTAGATAAATCAAACCAAAAAATAAGTAATAAAGAAGTAAGAGAAGTAAATTAAATGAAAGAGTACTTAGAATTAATGGACATCTGGAGAAAACAACTCAGTTAAAAAGGAATACAGGGTGGGCAGGTTAATTTTAGAGACTACAGGGTAAATAAAGGGGGAAGAAGAAGGGGAGGGGTAGAAAGGAAAGTAAAATAATGGTGAAAAGGGTGGGGGCAACTTTAGAAAGACTACAGGGAAAATAAGGGGGGGGAAGAAGGAAGGGGGTAGAAAGGGAAGTAAAATAAGGTTGGAAACTAGGGGAACTGGTTATAAACAAATATTGGTGTAGAAGGAAATAGGGAAAGAAGAAAAGTCAGGACCAGGAGTAGAAATCAAAATGCTGGGAAATATAGAGCTAGTAATCATAACTGAATGTGAATGGAATGAACTCACTCATAAAATGCAAATGAAGAGCAAAGTGGATTGGAATACAATAACCTACCATAAGCTGTTTACAAGAAAAACACATGACGAAGATAGATACACATAGGGTGGAAGTAAGAGGATGGAGTCAAATCTAAAGGGAATCAACTGATAAAAAGAAGGCACAAGTTGCAATCATGATATCTGACAAAGCCAAAGTAAAAATAAACCTAGTTAAAAGAAATAGGGAAGGTAATTACATCCTGATAAAAGGCAATATAGACAATGAGGAAATATCTGTACTCAACATGTATGCACCAAATGGCATAGAATCCAAATTTCTAAAGGAAAAACTAGAGGAGCTCAAGGATGAAATAGACAAGAAAACTATATTAGTGGGAGACATGAATCTTCCTCTATCCGAACTAGATAAATCAAACCAAAAAATAAAGAAAGAGGTAAGAGAAGTGAATGAAATCTTAGAAAACTTAAGAGTTAGTAGACATGTGGAAAAAAAATAAATAGGGACAAAAAGAAATATACCTTCTTTTCAGCAGCACATGGTATATTCACAAAAATTGACCATGTATTAGGGCATAAAAACATTGCAAATGAGTGTAAAAGGGCAGAAATAATAAATGCAACCTTCTCAGATCATAATGCCATGAAAATAATAATTAGTAAGGATACATGGAGAGGTAAATCAAAAATTAATTAGAAATTAAACAATATGATTCTCCCAAACCAGTAAGTTAAAGAACAAATCGTAGAAACAATTAATAACTTCTTAGAAGAAAATGACAATGAGACATCCTTTCAAAACCTATGGGATACAGCCAAAGCAGTACTCAGGGGCAAATTTATATCCTGCAGTTCATATATTAACAAATTAAGAAGGACAGAAGTCAATGAATTGGGCATGCAAATTAAAAAGCTAGAAAGTGAACAAATTAAAAATCCTCAGATGAAGACTAAATTAGAGATCCTAAAAATCAAAGGAGAAATTAATAAAATTGAAAGACAAAGAACTGTTGATTTAATAAATAAGACTAGAAAGTGGTACTTTGAAGAAGCAAATAAAATAGACAAAGTACTAGTCAGCCTAATAAAAGAAAGGAAAGAAAAAAAAAACAAATTGACAGTATCCAAGATGAAAAGGGAGACCTCACCTCTAATGAATAGAAAATTAAAGCAATCATTCAAAACTACTATGTCCAATTATATGGCAACAAATATGGCAATCTAGATGATATGGATGAATACTTACAAAAATATAAATTGCCTAGATGAAAAGAGGAAGAAATAAATTACCTAAACAACCCCATATCAGAAAATGAAATTGAACATGTCATCAAAGAACTCCCTAAGAAAAAATCCCCAATTACAGATGGATTCACAAATGAATTCTATCAAAAATTCAAAGAACAACTAATCCCAATATTATACAAACTATTTGACAGAATAAGCCAAGAAGGAGTTCTACCAAATTCATTTTACGACAGAAACATGATACTGGGCCCAAAGCCAGGCAGGTCAAAACAGGAAAAAGGAAAAAAAAAACAATAGACCAATCTCCCAAATGAATATATGTGCAAAAATCTTAAATAAGATACTAGCAAAAAGACTCCAGCAAGTCATCACAAGGGTTATTCCCTATGAACAGGTAGGATTCATACTAGGAATGCAAGGATGGTTCAACATTAGGAAAACTATCTGCATAATTGACCCTATTAACAATCAAACTGACAAAAATCACATGATTATCTCAATAGATGCAGAAACAGCCTTTGATAAAATACAACACATATTCCTATTGAAAACACTAGATGGTATAGGAAAAGAAGGGCCTTTCCTAAATATAATAAACACTATATATATGAAACCATCAGGAAACATCATCTGCAATGGGGATAAACTAGAAGCCTTCCCAATAAGATCAGGAGTGAAACAAGGATGCCCGTTATCACCCCTATTATTTAACATTGTACTAGAAACACTAGCAGTAGCAATTAGAGAAGGAAAAGAAATTGAAGGTATTAAAATTTCCAATGAGGAGACCAAGCTATCACTCTTTGCAGATGATATGATGGTATACTTAAAAAATCCTAGAGAATCAACCAAAAAGCTAGTCGAAATAATCCACAACTTTAGTAAAGTTGCAGGATACAAAATAAACCCGCATAAGTCATCAGCATTTCTATATATCTCTAACCCATTTCAGCAGCAAGAATTAGAAAGCGAAATACCATTCAAAATCACCCTAGACAATATAAAATACTTAGGAATCTATCTCCCGAGACAAACACAGGAACTATATGAACACAACTACAAAACACTCTTCACACAATTAAAACTAGATCTAAACAATTGGAAAAACATTGATTGCTCATGGGTGGGATTATCTAACATAATAAAAATGACAATCTTACCCAAATTAATTTAATTATTTATTGTCATACCCATTGAACTACCAAAAAACTTCTTTATAGAATTAGAAAAAAAAAACATAACAAAGTTCATTTGGAAGAACAAAAGATCAAGGATATCCAGGGAAATCATGAAAAAATGCAAAGGAAGGAGGACTTGCAGTCCCAGATCTCAAACTATACTATAAAGCAGTGGATTTCAAAACAATTTGGTACTGGCTAAGAGACAGAAAGGAGGATCAGTGGAATAGGCTTGGGGTAAATGACTTCAGCAGGACAGTCTATGATAAATCCAAAGATCCCAGTTTTGCGGACCAAAACCCACTTCTTGATAAAAACTGCTCGTAAAATTGGAAGACAGTATGGGATAGATTAGTTTTGGATCAACATCTCACACCCTACACCAAGATAAACTCAGAATGGGTGAATGACCTGAACATAAAGAAGGAAACTATAAGTAAATTAGGTGAACACAGAATAGTATACTTGTCAGATCTTTGGAAAAGGAAAGACTTTAAAATCAAGCAAGAGCTAGAAAAAATCACAAAATGTAAAATCAATAAATTTGATTACATCAAATTAAAAAGGTTTTGTATAAACAAAACGAATGCATCCAAAATTAGAAGGGAAACAACAAATTGGGAAATAATCTTCATTATAAAAATGTCTAACAAAGGCCTAATTACTCAAATTTATAAAGAGCTAAAGCAGTTGTACAGAAAATCAAGCCATTCTCCAATTGAAAAATGAGCAAGGGACATGAATAGGCAATTATCAGTAAAAGAAATCAAATCTATTAATAAGCACGTGAAAAAGTGCTCTAAATCTCTTATAATCAGAGAAATGCAAATCAAAATATCTCTGAGGTATCACTTCACACCTAGCAGATTGACTAACATGACAACAAAGGAAAATAATGAATGTTGGAGGGGATGTGGCAAAGTTGGGACATTAATGCATTGCTGGTGGAGTTGTGAATTGATCCAACCATTCTGGAGGGCAATTTGGACCTATGTCCAAAGGGCAGTAAAAGACTGTCTGCCCTTTGATCCAGCCATAGCACTGTTGGTTTGTACCCCAAAGAGATAATAAGGAAAAAGACATATACAGAAATACTCATAGCTGTGCTCTTCGTGGTGGCAAAAAAATGGAAAATGAGGGGCTGCCCTTCAAATGGGGAATGGCTGAACAAATTGTGCTATATGTTGGTGATGGAATACTATTGTGTTCAAAGGAATAATAAAGTGGAGGAATTCCATGGGGACTGGAACAACCTCCAGGAATTGATGCAGAGTGAGAGGAGCAGAACCAGGAAAACTTTGTACACGAGACTGATACACTGTGGTACAACAGAATGTAATGGACTTCTCCATTATTGGCAATGCAATGACCCTTAACAACTCGAAGGGACCTATGAGAAAGACCACTATCCACATCCAGAGGAAACACTGTGGGAGCAAAAACTCCAAAGAAAAACAACTGCTTGAATACATGGTTGAAGGCATATTGTTGGGGATGTACACTCTAAATGAGCATCCTAGTGTAAACAACAACATGGAAATGGGTTCTTATCAAGGACACGTGTAATACCCAATGAAATTGTGTGTTGGCTGCAGGAAGAGTGGGTGGAGGGGAAGAAGGAAAATAGTGTGATTATTGTAACCAAGGAATAATATTCTAAATTGACTAAATAAACTTATTCAAATGGAAAAAAAGGTATATACCTTCTTCTTGGCAGCACATGGTACATATATAAATATTGACCAAGTAATAGGGCATAGAAATATTGGAAACAAATACAAAAAAGCAGAAATAACAAATGCCACTTCTTTGACAAAAATGCTGGGAAAATTGGAAAACAGTATGGGAAAAATTAGGTTTAGATTGACATCTTACACTTTATACCAGGATGAATTCAAAATGGGTAAAGGAATATAAAGAGTGAAATAATAAATAAATTAGGTAAATATAGAATAGTATGACTGTCAGATCTGTGGAAAAGAAAGAATTTAAGAATAAGCAAGAATTAGGAAAAAAACACAAAATGTAAAGTAAATTATTTTTGTTATATAAAATTTAAAAAGTTTTTATACAAACAAGACCAATACAACCAAATTTAGAAGGAAAGCAACAAAATTGGAGAACATATTTACAACAAAACTCTCTGACAACGGTTTAATTTCACAAATATATAAGGAACTAAGTAAAATTTACAGAAAATCAAGCTATTCCCCAATTGAAAAATGGTCAAAGGATATGAATAGGTAGCTTTTGCACAAAGAAATCAAAACCATCAATAAGCACATGAAAAAGTGTTCTAAATCTCTCATAATAAGAGAAATGCAAATTAAAGCAACATTGAAGTACCACCTCAGACCTAGAAGACTGGTCAATATGGCAGCAAAGGAAAATGGTAAATGTTGGAGGGGATGTGGCAACATTGGGACACTAATACAATACTGATGGAGTTGTAAATTATTCCGACCATTCTGGAGGACAATTTGGAATTATGAACAAAAGCTTTAAAATAATTCTTGACTTTTGATCCAGTCATACCACTGCTGAGTTTATACCCCAAACACATAATAAAGAAAAATACTTGGGCAAAAATATTTATAGTCATATTCTTTGTGGTGGCATAAAACTGAAAAATGATGGAATATCCATTGATTGGGGAATGGCTGAACAAATTGTGGTATCTGATGGTGGTGAAATATTATTTTGTTGAAAGGAATGATGAAGTGAAGAATTTCTATGTGAATTAGAAGACCTCCAGGAATTGATGCAGAGAGAAAGGAGCAGAACCAGGAGAACATTGTAGACAGAGACTAATAAATTGTGGCACAATCAAATATAATAGACTTTTCTACTAGTAGCAATGCAATGACCCAGGACAATCCAGAGGAACTTATGAGAAAAACATGATATACACATCCAGAGAAAGAACTGTGGGAAGAGAAACACAGAAGAAAAACATATGATCAATTACAGAGCTCATTGGGGATATGATTAGGGTTTTGATGTTAAAAGATCACTCTAATGCAAATATGAATAACATGGAAATAGGTTTTGAACAATGATACATGTAATACCCAGTGGAATTGCTTGTCAGCTCTGGGAACTGAGAAGGAAGAGGAGTGGGAAAAATTATGAATTGTGCAACTATGGAAAAATATTCTAAACAAATTTAAAATTTTTATTGGTTTTTGTTCAGTCTTATCAGTCATATCAGAGC